>NC_058131.1:246791000-246842913 GCF_016433145.1 Gracilinanus agilis
GAAGGAAGGAAGGAAGGAAGAAAGGAAGGAAGGAAGGATGGAAGGAAGGATGGAAGGAAGGAAGAATACAATATAATCTCAAATTGCTGCACTAAAAGAAGCATAGGGTCCAGAACACAAGAGGTGATTAGTTCTACTGGAACCTGGGAGTAAACTCTGACCATCACCTTTTAGAAAGATTATTGACAAGCTTAAGAGTATTGAGGAAAGAGAAATGGAGGTGTGGAAGAACTTCAAACATGTTGTTCTTCATTTGTTGAAGGAAATGAGTCTGTTTAATCAGGAGATAAAAAGATTTCGAGGGGGAAAGTGATAGCTACCTTCTGGTTGTTTAAGGACTATCTCTGAGAAAGGAGCATTAAACTTGTCTTTAGATCTAGCAACTCTGGCAAAGTGGATAGAGTGCCTGGCCTAGAGTCAGGCAGACCTGAATTCAAATCTGGCCTGAGACACTTGGTAGTTCTGTGATCTTGGGCAAGTCATTAACCCTGTTTGCCTCAGCTTTCTTATCTGTAACATGAGCTGGAAAAGAAAATGGCAAATCACTCCAGTTATCTTTGCCAAGAAAACCCCAAATGTATTCAGGAAGAGTTAGACATGACTGAAAAACAGATTTGTTTAACCCTAGAACAGTAATGGGTAGAAGAGAGACAAGTTTACTGAGTTCTGTGTAAAGAAAAACTAACAATTGTAGCTATCCATATATGGAGTGAGCTTCTTCAAGAAATCTTGGCTTCTCCTCATTAGAGATCCTCAAGGGAAGGATGGAAGACCACTTTGGAGGAATGTTGTAGAAGAGATTCATAAATGAGATGACCTTTGAGTTCTCTATGAACTCTGAGAGTCTCTGTGATTTTGACAATCTGCTCTGACTTCCAGTGAGTACTCAGAGATCTTTTAGTTCAACATCCAATTATAGAATCATGGAGCTATAAAAGGCCTCAGAAACCATCTAACTAGTCCAATCACTTCATCTTATAGTTGAGGAAATTAAAGCTCAGAGAAGATGAATGACTTGTCTAAGGCCACACAAGTGGTCTTAGTAGTGTCAGAGATGGAATTCGAATCTAGGTTCCTCTGATTCCAGAGTCAGGATCATTGCATTGTAGAATTCCTATCTGTATTATCCCTGATAGGTAGATCCCCCAGCCTCTGCTTAAATACTCTTCTTATTGCTAAGCTGGCTTAAGTGGGGCTAAGAATGTCCCTGGGGCTCCTAACATTTTGTTGCAAAGTGAAGAAATGCTTATATCCCATTTTCTAAAATCCTAAAGGAGGTGGAATCACTTCAGTTCCATTTAGGGATCAGAAAGTGGTAGAAGGCTAAATCTTCCTTACTAGTTGCTCTTCTAGCTCCCCTACACTGCCCCACATAGGATTAATGCCTTCAACAACTCATCCTCTTTAACTTTCTGCCTGACAATTGAATATATCAATGAACTAGCCACCAATCTTCCAGATATATTCGAGAGCAATAATAGCTAATATTTGTATATTCTTCCTATGTTCCAGATACTGCACTATATCTTTTACAATTACAAATCCCATTTAATCTTCAAAACAACCCTGAGAGGCAGATGTTGTTATTTATTCTCATTTTACAGCTGAGAAAATTGAGGCAGAGGTTAAGTGACTTGTCCAGGGTCACACACCAGATTTGAACTCAGATCTTCCTGACTTAAGGCCCAGTTCTCTATCTACGGTACTACCTAATTGCCTTCAATCCCCAATAATTTCCTTGTCTTTGCAAGGATGATAAAGACTGTAAGGGATCTTGAGAAGTTTGTAAAGCATCTTCCTCCACTACTTCCTACCCCTGATCCTTCATCATGCTGTGGGTGACCCTTGGCTCTAATGGTACTGTGTCCTGTCTATGGCCACATATCTAATATGTTTCAGAGAGTAATGATTTGAGCCAAAGTTTTATCAATTCAAAGACCAACTCTCTCAATTATGCCATACTGACTCTTTTTTTTTTAAACCCTTACCTTCCATCTTGGAGTCAATACTGTGTATTGGCTCCAAGGCAGAAGAGTGGTAAGGGTAGGCAATGGGGGTCAAGTGATTTGCCCAGGGTCACACAGCTGGGAAGTGGCTGAGGCCGGATTTGAACCTAGGACCTCCCATCTCTAGGCCTGGCTCTCAATCCACTGAGCTACCCAGCTGCCCCCTGCCACACTGACTCTCTTAAAGCCATTCATGTGAAAAATATTTAGAGGGCTGTGGGGTCTGTTGGCTTGCAGTTTAGAATTAGTCAACGTTGTGATGTGGCAGCCACAAAATATAAATCTAATTTTGGACTGCATTGTCCAGAATAAGGAAGATAGAAATGAGAACCCTGCTATACTCTGCCTCCTAAAACTCCTCTCTCAGTGTCTGGAGAATTGTATTCAGGTAAAGGAGACAGATTTTAAGAGGGACATTGGTCTACTGGAATGGCTCCAGATGAGTGATTAAGATGATGAAATTACTCAAAACTATATTCAAGGATTATTCAAGGATCAGTTGATAGACCTGAAGATTATTTAGGCTAAAACTTGTGGAAGTGGTTCAAAGACATCAGGTATCCAAAGGACTGTCATACAGAAATAGAATTAGATTTGTTCTCTTGGGCCCTATAAGGCAGAAGTAGAATCTATAATGGAACTTAGAGGGAGATTTCTATAACGAAAAACTTCCTTAAATTTTCCACTGTCTAGTAATGGAACACTCTGCTTCAGGAGTCCATTGACATATTCAATTGTTAGGCAGAAAGTTAAAGAGGGAGAATTATTGAAAGGGGTAATTCTGTGTGGGGCAGTGTTGGGGGAGCCAGAAGAGTAACTAGGAAGGGAGATTAAGATCAGAAATACAGGAGAATCAGTAGATGGTTAAGATGCCAAGCCCAATATGCTCATTCATTAAGATTCCTCTCAACGCTAAAATCTTCATATTTTGTCGTCGTATTTAACTTTGCTTACACAAGTGAAATCACCTGTAATGGGTCTCTCGTGTAGTAGGCAGCAAGTACTGGTGAAAATTTCCAACCATAGAGAGGGGGGCAAAAAACAGACACAGACTAAAGAGTCTATCTCCAGTAATACATGCCCCGATATGTGCTTAAAGTTTTCAGGTGACCTCCTAAAACTCCTCTCTCAGTATCCAGATGAGGGCTTGAAAAGTTTTTATTGCTCACAACACTGAATGAAGAATATGACTGCACTGAAAGTTTAGTTTGGCAACATTAGGAAAGAGTATAGAGATTTATGCATGCAATTCCCCTTCATCAAGAATGGCTATTTTTGCTGAGTTCCTGTCAAGTTCAAGATCTGATATTTTTTTTGAAGTTCGTACATATATTAATAGGCAAGTTTTATTTAACTTGAAAATATTATACTTACCACACTAAGTAAAATTTCTATTTAAAATTACTTATGAATTTTTTTACCTTTGAGAACATAAGATCCAAAATTTTGTAGTGAACCTAGCAAAATTCATCTCTTGAGAACTACTGATCTAGAAATTCTTCTGCCTTACTACTAATATGGGACAGTCTCCTTTGCTTTTGGCAGGTCCATGAACACATCCTCCTAATGGACTGTTCCAAGGCTCCAGGAACGAAGACTGATTGTATCTTGTTATTTTCTTAAAATCAGATAGGACATATCACCAAGTGATGACACCCAAGATCCCAGGCTCTTCATAAAAACCGAAGATTTGGTTGGGGTTGGGATCAGCACAAAAAATCTTAGTAGCTCCTCCAAAAGTTCTTAAAATGTAACACATTCATTTCTCCACCAAAGACCAGAACCTTCTTAGTTTAACAAATTGGACAAAAATTTATTAAATGACCACACTAGGCTAAAAACTACGTGAGGCACTGTACTAGACACTGGAGATGCAATAATATGCCTGTAATCAAGGAGCTTACACTCTACTAAGGAGATTACATTGAGACACAGACACAAATAACTAGCATATAGGTTACAAGATGATTCATTGCATTGAGATGTCAGAGTAATCTGAGAGATTCAAATTCCTCACTTCTAGTTGAAGGGCCCCAAGAATGTAGCATCTAAGCTAGGCCTGGAAGAAGGGGAAAGATGTCAGTAGTCAAAGATTGGGAATGAAAGTAGTTCATTCTTAAAATCATAGAAGTGGGAATGAGCAAAACGAGTTTGGGAAATGATGAATTTTCTCTTTTGGCTGGAATAAATATGCTAAGGGGAAGTACTCTGAAATAAAGATGGAAAGGTGGATTGGAGCCAGACTATTAAAAATCAGGAATGCCAGGTTCAAGAGTTTTAAGTTTGTTTTGTAGGAGATAGGGAGACACTAAAGATTTTTAAGTGTGGGAGCGGTATGGTATGGTCTGAGCTTTGCATTCAGAAGACTACTTTGTCAGCTACATAAAAGATGGTTTGGAGCAGAGAAAAACTAATGGTTGGGAGAGAGTCTATTATAGTCATCTTTGTGAAAGGTGATAGGAATCTGAACAGATTGCACAGCACAAATGGAAAGAAGGGAACAGATTTGAAAAAAATCATGTAGAAGCAGAATTAGAGGTCTTCATAATTGATTTGGTGTAGGGAAATGAGAGAAAGGGAAGAGAACAGTTTTGCGTTTTTAAACATGAGTGTTGGAAAATGATGGGAAAATCTGGAAGAAAGGATGGGCTTTGGAAGGAAGAGATAGTTAAATGTAATAGTGTTGTAGCACTATTAAATTTATTCATATACACAAAGATAATTGAAGTTGAGAGAGGAAGAGGAGAAGGAGGAGGAAGAGAAGGAGATATAAGAGGAAGAGGAGGAAAGGGAGGGGTGGAGAAGGAGAGGGGGAGGAAAGAAGGAGAAGGAGGAAAAGAAAGGAAGGGAAAGAGAGGGAAAAGAGGGTGAATGGAGGGGAGTGTTGGGGAGGGAAGGGAAGAAGAGGGAAACAAGAACAGAGCCCTGTAGGAGATAGGAACCTACACTTAGGAAGAGGAAGAAGCAAAAGGAACTGAAGTTAAGGGAGAATCAGGAGAGGTCAGTGTTACACAAGTCAAAGAAGTAACAAGGACTGTCAAGAGAAAGAGGATATTTAAAAACCTTAAAGAGGTGTAGTCCTCCTCTCCTCTGCTCTAACCAGATTACATCTAGAGCAGAGATACATTAAGAGACACTGAAAATACCTTTGAGTATCTTGATCCACGTGAAACTGTAAAGTAGAAGCCTGTTACCTTTGGTGTTGAGACCTTTTGTCAATCTGGTGAAGCCTACGGAACCTTCTCAAAATAACAATTTTAAATGTATAAAATGAAATACATGATATTATGAAGGAAAACAAGTTATCAAATATAAGGATATGTCTTTGTTGCTCATACAGTTTCATAAGTCACCTGAATTCTGTCCATTGACCTTTTGTGCATCATGAACCGCAAGTTAAGAGATACTTCTCTAAAGCATCTTGAACTAAATAATTATTTAAGAAAAAATGCATGATATTACATGAACTAGTACATAAAGCAATATCCCCACTATCCCTGGCACCTTGTTATAAATCCTCTCTGATTCCACTAAAAAATAACTGGCTAGCTAGGAGTACATACATGATAACCAACTTTCCTTCCAGATCTAAGCACCACAGAATGCATGTTGGCATTATCCAAGGAGTATTGGGGAAAAGGAAGGGCCATGAGCTCAGCCAATTCACAGACTCAACTACCTCCTCACTTGCAAAGTTGGCCATCTAAATAAAAGAGGAGGTCACTGGCTGGTCACTTTAAGGATGCTGACACTGCCCCACTGTTAGGTTGTCATTCCTGCCTTTATAAGCTGGCTTCTGCTTGCAAAGAAGGCTGGAGGTCTGGCTTAAGCCTTCACTCTTGTGAGCAAAAACTGTTTATCTTGAAATGGAGAACATTTCCTTTGCAGCAGCCTGAACATCTCCTCAAGGTGTACTAGGGAAACAATGCCATTCTTTCACAGGTTCAGAAGCCACAGGATTATTGACAAAGCTTGGTGATTGTGTTATTTGGCACTAATTTTCTTTATCATTACTGGTATCCAGTGGCAAATAGGTATGTGAAAAACAGATGGAGACAATAAGAACATCACAGAACCCTACAAAAGGAGCCAAAATTCTATACGTCCCCAACCACAGCCTCATACTCTAGGTAACCAAGTTAATCAGCTAAATTTTTACCAGTGGGAGTAATTACTCACCATCACAACCTGCTTTAAAATCCCCAATATAAAACTTAAGTCCTGAAACCCACATTACAAGAAATCTTTCCCAACCATAAAACAGGATGCAGAATTGTATCTAAGCCAAAAATTCAAGTTATATATTAGCCATGTTCCTGAAAAGGTCTCCCCACAGTTTAGGTACACTCTGGCATTCATTAACACTCCAGATACTTATGTAGATTCTATAGTCAGGGAGACTTGACTCCTAAAGTACATTCGTATGCATGTGTCCATGTTTTCCCATATATGTGACAAGATTATAGTCATTTTCATGAGATGTGGCTATCCTTGGAAACAGAGAGTCAAAAATTTCAGGATCTAGATTTCTTTCTGAAAACCATTTTCCCATTAAATCATTCATAGGTATATGTCTAACCATATTCCCTGAAGTGTTGTGGCCCTAAGTCTTTGTTGTTATTCAGTTGTTCAGTCCTGTCCAACTCTTTCATGACCATATTTGGGGTTTTCTTGGCAAAGATACTGGAGTGATTGTCATTTCCCTCTCCAGCTCATTTTATAGATGAAAAAACTGAGGCAAACAGGGTTAAGTGACTTGCCTAGGAACATACAGCTAGTGAGTGTCCAAGGCCAAATTTGAACTCCAAAACATGAGTCTTCCTAACTCCAGGTCTAGCACTCTGCCCACTCTACCACCAAGCTGCCCAACTGTAAGATGGTTCTGTTCTAAAGGAGGTACTACAGCTGGAGAAATTCATTAAAATTATTAACCTACTAAAGAGTCATGTCTAATTCTGACCTGGGAACAATACAAGAGTCCAAATAATTGTTAAAGAGCTAAGATGGTTTATTTGCCTACTATCTGTTGAGCCCTTATACTTCACTTGTGTTTTCCCTTCTGGCTTTTAACCCTACTCTCGTCTTTTCATAAGCCCCTATGGAACCGCCATTTGATATTAGGAACTATCCACTGTAGATAAATGTCCCTTTTTCCTTGACTTGTTTCCTGCTCCCCTCCCTCTTCCTCCTTCTTTAAATTAAATCAACCTCCCATGCAAACATCACATTCACTGATTGCTTTTCTTTTAGGAATGTCATCACCCATTACCTTATACCATTCCTAGACCATTAAACCACCCTCTTTTCACTTCTATTGTTCAATTTCGACACTATTAACCTATACAATCCTCTCTGTAAATCATCAGTATTTTGGGGTATCACCTTCCCAGACCCACTTCCACCTTACTAGATGATATCGGCACCCAACTTGTGTTTCTACTCTCTTCCATCTTCCTTGAAGACTTTAATATTCTTAATGAAGATGAGCCATCAGTCTTCTTGAACTCACAGTTTGTCATTCTCATTGATCTCATGTACATGCATCCGCACTCCACATAGACATGAACTCACCATCACGTCATCCAAGAACTCATATTACGAGTCACAGTATCTCTTGTAAATCAGTACTTCTCTTCTCTGAATTTAATCTCCTTGCCTGCCATTGGTCTCACCCTATTGCCAAACATGTTCTCTGACAACACCTGAACCCTTCATAGCCCAACCAATCCCATCCACTTCATCCAGTTCATCAGATTCTTCCTGGAGACTTAAGGACTTCCTCTAGACTCTATGGTTAACTGTTTCATGGTTGTCCTCTCTAGCAACTTAGAGTCCCTCAAACTATTGAGCTTCCACCAAGTACTCCATATCAGTGGTCAACCCAGGATCACACTACTGCCCACTTTCTCTGCTCCCACCACCCTCAGACATTAAGTATTATTGAAGGGAAATGGGAAACCATTCAGGCTTGGTATACTGCAATCATATCGTTTACCTTCAAAAGTCATCCTTGTTATTACTTAATCCTTTTATTCAGAAGCAGCAAAATGCAACACAAAGGGTATCTATCGTGATGATTACCAATCACATATTACAGTATTTTAGCATCCTTTCAATTAGTACCAAGCTACTCCCTGATGCAGAATTCAAACTTTTGAATATCAATATTCTCTCAATGATTTTAGATTTCTCTCCAATACCTCATTTTTTGATGCATCTAAGTTTCAGGTAGATGTAATTAAAAAGGACAATGAAAAAAACCATAGTGGCTATAAATAGGTAATGTTACCAGTAATTACTTGGATGCAAGAAATGGACAAAAGAAATCATTGAAGAAGTCTTACTAAAAAAGAGATGGAGCAGTCATAGAAGGATTAAAGAATGAAAAAAAACAGCAACCAAAAATAATAACAATAACAATAGCTAGCTAGCCATATGTAGCATTTTAGGGTTTGCAAGGTGCCTTACATATGTCCTCTCATAATCTGACAACTGCTTGAAAGGTAGGTGCTATTATTATTCTCCCTTTTTAATAGATGAGAAAACTGAAGCTAAGAGAAGTTAAATGACTTGCCCCAGAGTCACCCAACTAAAAAGTGACTAAGAATAATAGAGGGACAGCCCAAGCATTTATTGGAATACATGTAATATAAATTTTTCAAACATAGGGAAAAGCCTCTGGCACATTAAGCAGATTCTATATACAGAATTTATGAAAGGACATTGGTAAGAATTCCTCAGCATAAGATGTGAATGAGTGGTGGTCTATACCAATGCAGGGAAGGTCTCAGATCCATCAAAGATATGTGTGTATCTGTTATACCTCCATCCTTGTTTGCAAAGACCTTGAGGAGGAGGAGCCTGTGTTTCTTCTCTTTACGATTTCTTCCTCTCTCCCTGGTTAAATGTCTAGCACACGGCCTCATGTATAGTAGACATTTAATACATTTTTGTTTATTACTTTTCCCATCCTTCCATTGCGAACTCTTAGAACCTCCTTTGTTAACAAACTGCCTTTTTTATTAAGACTTTGCTCTTCCACCAGAAATCATTTTTATATTTACTTATCTGTGTCCATGTTGTTTGCCTCCTACCCAATTCTGTCTTAGTAAGGTTTTTTGCTATCAAAGCCAAAAACTGAACTAAGACTTTTGGTACACCCTGTGAAACATAAGCTCTTTGAGGGTAGGTACTCCAGGTTTGAGTTTTTGGGGGTTTGGGTTTTTTTACCAGCCCCTCACATAGTTCTTAACACATAGTAAATAATAAATGTTTGCAGAATTGAATTGCAATGTTGAATTAAATTGTTTGGCCCAAAGTGAGCATTCAAAACAGACCTATTGATTAATGGTAGAGTAGAAAGAACATTGGTATAGAGCCAGAAGAAAATATTTTGAATACAGCCTGAATGTTGTTCGGTCATTTTTGTCATCTCTGACACTTGGTGACACTATTTGGGGTCTTCTTGGGAAAGACACTGGGGTAGTTTGCCATTTCCTTCTCCAGCTCATTTTATAGATGGAGAAACTGAGGCAAACAAGGTAAAGTGGTCTGCCCAGATCACATAGCTTGTAGGTGTCTCAAGTCAAATTTGAACTCAGATCTTTCTAACTCCAGGCCCAGACCTCTATACACGGCACCATACAGGCTGGTTGAATAACCTTGACCAAACTTTTCTCCTCTGAGCCTCACTTTCCTTATATATAAAAGAGGGACGATTCTGTTCGTACTATCCCTCTCTCTTACCTATATCTTGCATTAACTCACAGGGCTATTGTGAAGACAGTACTTTATATAAACAAAATTTCAAGTGCAATAAAAATATGAGTTACTTATAGTGAACTTTGTCAAATTTACAAGAATTTACAAGCCTTTCCTCAATTGATAAATTGTCAAAAGATATGGACAGTTTTTAAATGAAGAAATCAAAGCCATATGAAAAAATGCTCTAAATCATTACTGACAAAAAATGCAAATTGAAACAATTCTGAGATATCATCTCATAGCTATCAATGGCTAAAATGATAAAAAGACAAATGTTGGAGGGGCTGTGGAAAAATGGGAACATTAACGCATTGTTGGTAGAACTCTAAATTGATGCAACCATTTTGGAGAGCAATCTGGAATTGTGCCCCCAAAGTTGTAATTGTATATATCCTTAAACCCAGAAATAAAACCATAGGTTCTGTATCCCAAGGTGATTATGGGAAAAGAGGAGAAGTTATGCATTCTAAAGTTCTATAACAGCTCTCTTTGTGGCAGCAAAAAACTAGAAATTGAGAGAATGCCCATCGATTGGAAAATGGCTGAATGAGTTGTGGCATATGATTATGATGGAATACTACTATGCCATAAGAAATGATAAGCAGGTTAATTTTTAAAAGCATGGAAAGACCTACACAATATTATAAAAAGAGAAATATGTAGAATGAAGAGGACATTATATATAGCTATGGAATTCATATTTGAAGAATAACTTGAAATAAATGTCTATCATCAGAGAAAGAAGTGATAAATAGAAACACAAAAGAGACATAGCTCATATATACTTTTTTTGTTGTTGTGAAGAGATGCCTCCTCTAGTGCAGGGAGGGTAAGAATGGGAGGGAGACACCTGGGAATTTTGATGTGACGACAAACAAATTAATTAAGAAAAAAAAAAAGAAACAAATATGAGTCACTTCACTTAGCAGAAGACTTGCCAACCTATTGGCCAGAGTGTGAAATGCATGTCAGATCCTATTGAGTAATTATGATAGTAGGAGGGGGAAAAAAGGAGAGGAAAACATTTGTACTAAACATCTCACACTAAGGTGACACAGAAATGTGAGTAGTTATTATTATCTGAGCCTTGGTTTCCTCATTTATAAAGTAGAGATAATAATACTATAGTCCATATTTTGCTGGGTATTATAAGGAATGTTTTGTAAGTCTTAAACTACTATAGAAATAAACATTTTTGTTGAATTAGTTCACCCACACAGAACCCAGGGGTCAATTCTGTGGCAGTTTTATGGGGTAACCCAAAGCAAATGATGAATCTACCTCTCCCCCTACTACAGATAAACAACTACAAGAAGGAAAAGGTAGTTCGACAATAAATCATCACGTATATAGAGCAATACAAATTAGCTCATGCTCAGAAAGAAATGAGGCATCCTCTAAAGAAATCAGGATGTGGGGAAGGAATGACAAGTGTTCAAATTTATATCCATGAATGTTAAGAAAGGATCAAAACTTAAGCTTTACAATCATGTTGAGCACCCCACTTGGGCCCCCAGAGGCCTACTGCTAATTATCATTAGATGTTCTGTTTCCCTGATATTAATTACATATGGATTTGACTTTTTTGGACTCAGATGAAAGGCCGATGATAGTGGGAAGAAGCCCAGCTGGAAAGAGAAATCCAGGAAAACCAGGGAGTTTGAGGGAGTACGAAAAAGAGACTTAATAGAATCAGAGAACGTCAGAACTCGAAAGAATCTTACAGGTCGTCTAGCCCAAACCCTTCGTTTTCCAGGAGAGGAAGAGAAAATTAAGACCTAGGAAGAAGATAGGATTTACCCAACACTGTGAAAGTATCAAGTAGCAACATCTAGTTTTTTAGCCCAGGTATCATATCTTCAAATTCACTGTTCTTTCTACTTGTTTATATTCCCTCCACTCTTGTTGGATCACTTTCTTTATATTAGGTACGTGCAAGTGAGCACGTTATTATCTCAAGTGGCCAATGCTTTCTCTCTGAGAATACTGATAGTTTGGTGATGGTGATAAATATAAGCCAAATTTTATAGATTTTTAAGGCTTCCTAAGTGCTTTCATTATAATATTGTATGACAATAGGAAATGGTACAAATATTATTATCCTTATTTTACATACGAGGAAACTGGAGATCAGAAAAGTTAAGTGATTTGCCCAAGGTCACACAACTCCTAACATAACAAAATTGGAACCTGTACTTGGTCCTCTGATTGCAAATCCCGAGTTCTCTCTCTTATGCCACACTGTCTGGAATGGGTCTCCCCATTGTACAGAGAATTAGGAAACTGAAGAGGTTCAATGGTAAAGAGGTTAAGTTAGGAGTGACTATTCCTTTCTTCATCAGCATGGCGGATGTTTTAGGGTGGGGCAGCAGATCTACACTAAATATGGCAATGAATAATCTAGGAAGGCTCCTAATATTAGCATAGTCATCGACCCCAGTGGAGCAGGTCTAAAGCAGTCTTTTTATTTTTTTTTAAACCCTTACCTCCTGTCTTAGTATCAGTTCTAAGACAAAAGGCCATTAAGAGCTAGGCAATCAGGGTTAAGTGACTTACCACAGCTAAGAAGTGTCTGAGGTCATATTTGAACCCCTTTCCTCCCGACTCCAAGCCTAACTCTGTATCTAATGTGTTACCTAATTGCCCTAAAATGGGGCCTTAAATATATTTTACCTCTCTGGGCCTCTATTTTCGCACCTGTCCAAGAGGAATAATACACCCCCTACTAATCTCTCAGATTAGTAATAAGGGTTAAAGTGGGGGCAACCTATATGGCAGTAATCTGAAAATCACATAATACTATATAGACACAATTAGTGGTCTTTATAGAAAAATCAGATTACATGTGAACTCAAGGCATTATTTTATCTTTTCCCAAGAAAATAGATAGTATGATATAGTGGGTGGAAAGCTAGGAGCTGGGAAGACCCAAACTCCAATCAGACCTCTGACACATACTAGCTTGGCGACCCTGGGCAAGTCATTATGCTCAGAGCTCTAGGCAACTCCCTAAAGCTATATAAAATTACAGAAAAGGTATCAAGTAGTACTAGAACAGAGCCTTTCCTCCCCAGAGATTTCCCTAAACAAGCAAAATCAGGGGTCCAAGCACTTTCCTGATCCCTCTTGTAGGAAAAAATTTAAATTGAGTACATTTCCTGGAGTGAGCAGAGCATTTTGTGTCTATGTGAACCCCCAACACTCTCTGTATTACACTTTCAGATAAAAGTGAACAGACCTCTTTCATATTTTCTATTTGTCCCAGAAGCTTTCTGAGGAGGCCTTGCAGCAATTTAAGTATTTTCTTACTATGCAAATATTTAAATTTTCTATTAATAATCCTTCGTGTCTGTGCTCACACACACACACACACACACACACACACACACACACACACAAAGTTCAGCAACTGTCTTAAGATAGCTGCCATTCCCTAGCACGAAGGTGGCCTGGGCTGCTTCTCAGATGTAGAGGAGACCATGGATGGCACTGCCCTCTTTAGACATCCCAGGCCAGCTCTCTTTGATGTGGTATCCAGTCTGGTACTGTGTTATATGTGTACATTTGTGTTTGGCATGCAGAGTGTGGTTTGTGCAGAATAATGTGGTGCCCTTGTTTCTCATTCACACACGCAAACAGATCCTTGTGCACGTGTCCATGAAGTCAAGAGATGGGGCATGTACTCATCAATCCTAACCAAGGATCTAGCTTTTAAATCAAGAATAAGAAGTTTTTTCCTTTTTTTTTTCTTTTTTAGCTCATATACACTTTGAAGTGCCAATTCGGTCACACAGAGAAGAAGATGCTCTTTTTTTCTCCCAGACTGGAAGCTGGACTTGTCCTGGCATTTGTCCTGCCGCATCATAATCACAAATGTTAAGTCTCAGTATATATGACAGCAAAGCTAATTCCCTGCCTGAACAGATCTGTCACTTCATCTACCTGGAAGCATTGGTTTTATAATTGTTGTTGTATTCAGGACATATTTCTTTGGTCACTACAAAGGGGGAGAACAGGCTTGACTGGTACTGGCAAAAATGCTGATCCTCAGGACATAACCCTGTCCTAAATGGCCCAAGTCAGCTAAAACTGGCATAAAAGCAGGCTTGCCCCACATTCCCAGCTCCTCTAACAAGGAGGCGTTCACCCTTACCCTGCTCCTGAAAAAGTACCTCAACTTTATTTACTGAAATTGTCATTTCTTCCCCGAGAACTTTAATCGGCTGTGCTGAGCACAAAAACTACATTCAACCCAGATTTTATGACATGAAACAAACTCCTCCTCCATGGATTTCATTTAACTCTTCCATCTCTTCATCTCGGGAATGCCCCCATGCCGTACATGGAGCCCTTGTCTGAAAAAGAGATCAGATTGCCCCGGTTTCTAGTTTTTAAAGCCCAATTTATGACTGTATCGCTAAAACCCCACCACAATGCGGACCAGATGGAGCATTTTTATCTCACATTCTCACAAACTGGAGCCATGAACAAAGTGCAAACCCAGTTAGCCCATCAGATCCAAATGCCTGGCATTGGGGCAAATGCTGAGGGCTGAAAACATAGAAATGCAACTGTAATAAATTCTCCAAATAAACTGATGGCACCTTGCCCATCATATAATATATATACACATTTATTCACATATACAGACCACATATGTGTATAACAAATATACACATATATACATAAACACATGTATATATACATATGTGTACATATGTATGCATATATATATGCCTGTACAGATGTGTATATTAATGCAAAACATCAAAACACTAGCCAGAATCCACCTGAGATGCTCTGATGCTGAAACTGCCAGAGAAGCTAACAACCTTCAGAGAAGTGCGTGCTGTGTTGGGCTGTCAAGCCTGGTATATTTCAGAGAAATACCGAATGAAAAATTCGGGAGCTACCTGCTCTCTAAAATCATCATAATCTTTTTTAAAAGATCCCTTGGCATTGAAATGGTTAAGCGCCCCGCAGTTAGTTAGCAAGAGATCCCTCATGATGTTTTGTATAGAGGAAAATCCTTCTGGCTGGGCTACTAAGGGACGGTTGCCTTCTATCATTTCATCACCATCGAAACACTGTCTGAATCCAGCCTGTCGCTCCCCTCCCATGCTTAGGGAGAAAAGGGCTCTCCCGTCTCTCCAGCCCGCCTCCTCACTTCTACCTGGACAGAGTGAAAGAAGGGAAGTCTACTGCAAGGGAGCCAAACGTGCTCGCAAGGATTTCAAGAGAGGTCCCAGAAGCATTTTTCAGGAGAGAAAGGGAAGGCAGAGAAAGAGGGGGTGGGCAAGAGGGGCTGGAAAGGGGAAGAGCAGAGAATAGGACGGTGAGAATTTTACCTTGATCCATAGACCTCATGATGTGATGGTGATGGAAGTGTACCAATCGGCACGCAGGCTCTCTCTGCATTTGGATTCAGGAGGGAAAAAAAAAATAGTTCAGGAGCAAAAGTGAGGGGGGTGGGGGGAGAAATCGTCTTTTTAAACCATATTCAACCAGTGGCTGCTGGTTGAGACGGAGCCCTGTGTTCTCCTCTAGGGAAGCTGAGGAGGTACCCGGGAGGATCCGAACTGGGTTGAGCTCCTCATGCAATGAAGTCAGTTCTGTAGTCTGAGATCTGGGTTACTAGAGAGGGAAAGGCGACTTCCTTCCCAGCGCTGAGTGTTTATAGTCTTTGAATGCTGTAAAATAACGGGATTCCCTCACTGTTTCCTCCTGTTTATCTAGTGCCATGGAAACCATTGGATCCACTCCATCTCCTAAACTAAGGGTTTTCCTGCAAACTTCACACTCAGGAATCCATGACGTCTCCCCGCTCCCAGCCAAGGCAGGCTCTGTGGCTCCCTCAGTCTAGCTGCACAAGCACTTAATTGTTAGGCAGAAAGTTAGAGAGGGAGAAATATGGATGATGTTGAAAGGGAGGGGGAGATGGGGAGGGAGGGAGAGGGGGGAACCCAACGTGTGTGTGTGCTCGCAGTGTACTCTCCAGGCAAACTTGTAGAAGCTGTAGGACTCTGAAAGCTGCCTAGCTTCTGTTCTTAAGTCTTTCACCAGACACCTTCTTCTCTTAGCCCCTTGCAGGCTGCTGCTTGGAATAAATCATTCCCCAAATGCAGAATGGCCTGATTTCCACAGGCAGAGCCTTTCCCCAGAGCAATCCCCAGTGCTGAACCCCAAAGATCCAGGCTGTACCCACTGTGTGCCCCTTTGCCACTGAAAAGGGCACTGCTAGTTTCCCTGCTCTCCCTCCATTGCCAACAACCCCCACCCCTTCCTCCACTTAACAGGCGTGGTGAGTCCTGGGAAAAGAAGGGAAAATAAATAAATAATGGTGGATTGTGTCATCTCCCCAACCTCGAAATTTTTCAAAAAGTATTTTTAGATTCATTTAGAAAATCCAAGGTTTCCAGTGATGCTCAGAGACGCCAGCAATAATGAAATAGCCAAGAAGGCATGGAAACCAAGCAACGCTTATGTTTACACATGCTCCGTGCAAACAGGAAAAGAATGTCATGAACTTTTCAGGAGGTTCAGATAGACAGGTTTCACTGTCCCACCTAAGGCCGTTATTCAGACCCCTCACGCAGAGAGTTCTATAGATCCATATGGACAAGGATGGGAAAGCCCATTGAGGGGATATTGGAGCAGTTTCAAACCACTTTCTTCCCTAGTCTTTAGAGCTGGGAAGTGCTTTACCTGGATGGGAAGGGGGACATTTCTGGGCACACAGGGAGGACAGCATTGAAAATGGACATTTTAGACAGTGTTGTCCAGGTCTGATAAAACTGTGGGTAGCAACCAAGGATGACTCATCTCCCACTTTCTCGCAGAGGCTTGAACTTAAGAAGCATTGAGAACTGGCTGGCACACACAGGACCTTTCCATTTGCCACTCCTCATCCCACAATAGCCTTGCAGAGCTGTCACAAACTGGATATTGGCTTCTCTGGTTTGTTGTCCTGGAGGCTAGCAACTGGGATGGGACCTGGAAAAGGCTTGCACCTGACTTTCCTCTCATCCCTTCTGGATGCTGTCAAGCCCATGAGGGTGGCCTTTCCCACTTCCAACAAATGGAACTGACAGAATTCAATTCAATCAAAACCTAAAGCCCCAGGAGATCAGAGAATGCTAAGATCAGCCCAATCACCTTTCCTCAAGGAATCCTCCTTTGGCAGAGTCATTCCTGGGCAATTCTTGGGCTTGAGTCCACTGTAGCTTTGACCTGTGGGTGGAGATCCAGACTCCACCCCCAACATGCCCAACACTTGGGACTAGAGGATGCCTATGGGAACTTAGTAAGATAGCATTAGACACACTTTATAGAACAAATTCTTGGTCACACTTAAGAGTTTTTCCCCTTTTAAAGTACATTTATACTACAGGGCTGGACTCTTGGGAGTCACATCTGAGTCACCTAATTTGCCCTTCTGTGATACAGCTTTCAAGCTTCTTAGTTTAGCAGATTTTTGGTTCCTCAGACAACTTCTTTCCTCTCCCAGTGCCAGGCAAGAAATATTTTGTCCTTTTGAACTGAACCACCCACTGTTTTTTACTCTCTCTTTCTCTCTCTCTCTCTTTTTTAGGGATGCTACAGCAAAGCGGGGGAACTTCCTCCCACTAAATTATCCACGACGACTCCAAAAATAGAGGAGCTCAGCTGGGACAAGAAGGAGCCAATATATGAATGGGGGGAAAGAGACAAATTGAATCAAAATAAATAGAAGGAGTCCAGGTGGCAAGAGCAAGGATGGCAACAAGAAGGCTGCAAAGGATTCTGGGCCTGTGGACTAGGTGACTCATTGGAGAACCCTTATATTAGTATCTCTTCGCTTTATTAAGCCTAATAAATAGTAAATTCAAACAATTCTGGTGAGACTCCTATTAAAGATGCCATCCCAAACTGTTGATTCAAAATTACTAAATACTTAAAAGACTTTAGGAAGAGAGGAGGATAAGGGAAGGTGGTTTTTGAAGAAAATCTAGTCTTCTGTCATTCTAATACTCACCTTGAATGTTCCTTCTTTTTTGTCTGGTTCTCGTTGAGGGGGTTTACGTTTGGTCTGACTTTACAAAGATCTCAAACTTCAAAGATGAGCCAGTCATAGAAAAAGATAAAAACAAAAAACAAAAACATCCTCTCAAGATCATTGGTAGATTACTGCCATGTGATTATATCAACCAACCAAATAAATAATAAGTACTTATTAAACACCTACTATGTGCTTCCTGGGAAGCAAGGTGATATGGTAGATAGAGCACTGGGTTTGGAGTCAGAAAGATATCTCTTTCTAAGTTCAAATCTGGCTTTAGACTCATACTAGCTGTGTGACCCCAGGCAAGTCACTTAACCCTATTGACCTCAGTTTCCTCATTTGTAAAATGAGTTGGAGAAGGAAATGGCAAACCATTCCAGTATCTTTGCCAAGAAAACTGCAAATAGGGTCATGAAGAGTTGGACATAACTGAAATGAATGAACACTAGCAACAGCAACAACAAAAACGACAACATGAATTTAGATTTGTGAGGATATGGAGATGCATCAGACATGGTACCTACCATCAAGGAGCTCATAGTCTAGCTGGGGAGAGAATACTAGCACACATGAAAGAGTGGCAAGGAGAGGCAGCTAGAACTAAGCACTAAACTGTGTACTTCATAGGTACTATAGAGCAGGGGGAAAAGTTTTTGCCTTGGAGAACCTGGAAACAAGTCATTGTTTTGACATTTTAATCAGCCATAAGATCATAGGCAGATGTCTTTCCTTCTCTGGGACTCAGTTTCCTCCTCAGTAAAATGAGTACAGTGGATCAGGATCTGTGATATCCTTTTCTTCTCTGGCATTCTATATTGTATGTTCCAAGGTCCCTTATAGTTTTGACATTATGAAGCATGAGACCACAGGGACCAGAGGCAAAGAATAGCTGTATTTGGCTAAAGGCTCATAGAATCACAAGATCTTATATTTAAAGGAATATATATATATGTGCAGATAGATATATATAGGTCCATTATATTTATTATATGTTAATATATTTATATATACATTACATATACATATATTATCCCTAATATTTAAGTGACTCCTAGAGGCTTTTCAGTCTAGTTCCTTCAGTTTTCTTCTTCTTTTTTAAAAATCTAAACCCTTACTTTCTGTCTTAATAAAAACAACATAGGAGGATTAGGGTTAGACAAACAAGTTTAAGTGAATTGCCCAGGGTCACAGAGCTAGGCAGTATCTGATGCCAGGTTCTCCTGACTCCAGACCTAGCACCCTATCTACTGTGCCACCTAGCAATACTCCGCTCATTTTTCAGGTACTGAAGCCCAGAAAAGTTGCCATTTGCCCAAGATTTAAACACAAATCTTCTGGTTACTCTTTCAGGTCCAAATCCAGCATTGTTTGATTTCCACCATACTGCTTGCTTATTTGTGTTTTATACCTTTTCCATAATGAATGCTTTTATATTGTCAAGAGTTAGGGGCAGCGACTGCGCAGTGGTTAAAGAACTGGGCCAGGATGCAGGAAATCCTGTGTTCAAATCAAGCCTCAGATACTTTCTACCCATGTGACCCTGGGCAAGTCACTTAACCCCATTTGCCCAGCTTTTATCCTTCTGTCTTAGAGTTGTTACTAAGATAGAAAGTAAGGGTTAAAAAAAGAAAAGTCAATCATATCCCACCCTATTTCTCTTGACTGAAACACTCTTGCAAATTTCTGGAAGAAATCAACCCAGAAATTGAATTTTCTTTAGAAGGTATGTCTCAGAAAGATCTTTAACTGCTACTAAGAGCATGTATGGCCAAATGATTGTCTATCCCATCTACTCACCTTCTTACTGGTAAGTAAAAAGTAGGTAAAGAAGCCACAAATTGAAAACACGGAGCTGACTGAAGAGCTGAGACTTGAATTCACCTTATGCTGTGGAAGAGGGAACACTATGAAAGCCCCTGTTTCCCCATTCTTAATGTCTTCCTCATTCCTCCATACACCCCTTCCTGTGTGTTTTACAGGAGGCAACATGATACAAGTCAACAAGTCAAATAGGCAAGCATTTATTAAGCACTTGTCATGTGCCAGGTACTATGCTAAGTGCTGGGAATACAAATATCAGCAGGAAGACACAAGGAGTCCCAGCCCTCAAGGAGCTTACATTCTAGTGGAGAAAGCCAACATCTAAAAGGAAGCTAAAGGTGAGGGGAGTCTGGGAGCAGAGAATCAAGAATAGAGCCAGGAGGAAAAAGAAGGCACAGCTGTCTTGGGTGCTTTCCTTAAAACAGAGCTTCTGCAAGGAATCAATCAGAGGAAGGGCCTCGGGGTTTGCTAATGTGAGAAGTCTAACGATGGAATGGAGTTCTTCTGTGGAAGAATTCTGTGACACAAAAGAGAAAGTCCAGAGTCATGAGTAGAAAACAACAGAAATAATACCGGGCCAAGAATCGGAAGATCTGAATTCAAGTCTTGACTGCTTTTGAGCTATATGAACTTGAACAAGTCATTACACCTCAATTCCTGCATCTATAAAATGGACATATATTATCTACATGCCCATAAGAGTATATGGATAAAATTATTTCTGGACTATAAAGAGCTATAGAAATGCAAACTTTTGTAAAGAGCTAGAAAAATATCTAGGTAGCATAGTAGATTGAATTCCAGGCCTGGAGTCAGGAGGACCTGGGCTAAAATTCAGCCACATATGCTTCCTACCTGTGTGCCGTTGGCAAGTCACTTAACTCTAATTGTCTAGCTCTTCTGCTTCTACCTTGGAACCAATACTTAGTATCAATTCTAAGGCAGAAGGTAGAGGTTTAAAAAAAAGAAATGTGAACTTTCATATTATAGTATGATATATATTCTATTTTATTATTACCTATTGGTTTTGGAATAGTTCTTGGTTTGGTAGTACTCTAGGGCTACAAAGCACTTTCTTCATAACAACCCTGTAAGGCAAATACTACAAGTGTCATCCTTTCCATTTTACAGATGAGGAAACTGAAAATTAGAGTAAATGACTTGCCAGCAGTGAGAGAGAAACAGAGACAGAGACAGAGACTGAGAGACACAGAAAGACAGAGATAGACAGAGACAGACAGAGAAAAAGAGACAGAGAGATAGAGCCAGAGACGGAGACAAACAGAGAGACAGAGACAGACAGAGAGAGAGGGCACCTCTACCTCTTCTTCCTCACTCCACCCCTTCTCCAAGGGAGACTTTCATTCCTGCCAGGATAGAAAGCAAGAGGTTGGGGCTAGAGGCCACCACTCTTTTCTCCTCAGAGAAGGGGAATACCAGACTATAAACTTCTCCATCTGTTCCCTTAAATATTGTTTGCCCAGGAAATATGACTGGGTTTGAACTAACTTCTGATCGTTTTATCATTTTGCAAGGGAAGGGGAGCCCAAGCTCTATATCCAAGGCTTCACCTCTTTCCCATAAAATATCAGTTCCATAAGGAACACACATAATGAATAGCAAAAAAAAAAAAAAAAACTCATTTGTCCAAATCATAGCAAAACGGAAACCAAAGGAGATATACATAGGAGAATATATACAATACAGAATGGAGATGCTTTCCCATTGGGAATGAGATAACTCAGCTCAATCGAGAGAATATCCTAGATCTCACCCAAAGGGTTAAATTCCCCAAGAACCTCTAGAGTAGCAAACTGGGAATAGTGACATGATAGAGACTGCCTGCTCCTATCATATCTATCAAGCCTTTTCTTTCAGCAGCCTGAAGTTGGATTGGTCTCTCAAACTCTCAAACTGACTCAATATTCAAAGAAAACTTGAAGCTCAACTAGCCCCAAAAGAGGGACCCTGAGAACTGAAGTTGTCTATCTCTTGCCAAGTCTGCTACCAATAAAAAGAGTCCCATGGGGGCAGCTGGGTGGCCCAGTGGGCTGAGAGCCAGGCCTAGAGATGGAAAGTCCTGGGTTCAAATCGGGGCTCAGACACTTCCCAGCCATGTAACCCTGGGCAAGTCACTTAACCCCCATTACCTAGCCTTTACTCTTCTGCCTTGGAGCCAATACTTAGTATTGATCTAAGATGGAAGGTAAGGGTTTAAAAGGAGAGAGAGAGAGAGAAACAGAGAGAGAGAGAGAGAGAGAGAGAGAGAGAAACAGAGAGAGAAACAGAGAAACAGAGAGAGAGAGAGAGAGAGAGAGAGAGAGAGAGAGAGAGAGAGAGATCAATGGCTTTGGAATAAGAGTTACAGATATAGATAAAATCAGAATTTGGATTTGAACTCTTAAATCTCTCTCAACTCCAGCTCAATCAGTCCTCTTTCCACTTCACCACAGTGCTCTCTCATCATTAGTAAGTCACCAAAAAATGGCATAACGGTAAGTTGCTGCAGGTGATGCGCATAGTCCTCAAAGTACCCCCCATTCTTTAAGTCATTTGATCTGCATTATGATTTGGTTGGAGGGACAGGAAGGGGATATGTTGTGTAAGTATTTCATAGATGAGAAAACTGAGGCTAAGCAAAGATTATTGTCTTCATCTCACAAATAAAGAAATTAAGGCTCGGAAATAGGAAGCAAATTGGAAAACCTGGCTTAACACATAGCAGTAGGTGGTAAAAGGGCAAGAGGAAAGAAGGGAAGAACTGGCACTGGTAGGGGGAGTCATTACCAGAGGGTTTCCCTGTTTGTCCAGAGAGTGGAAAGCTTTGCCTCATTGCTGCATTGTAGGCAGGGAAGTATGCCCAGTTCAGCGGTTATGGCATAGAGTAACTTGGGCTCGATCATTTCAGACTACATTGTCTTTCCCTTAATAGCCTCACCGATCCACTCTTGGTAGTTCACATGACCAAGGGTTCTGAAAATAATTCTCCAGCACCAGTTTTTCCAACTCAAAAGTGCTGAATCCTGCTCTACACCCCACCCCCCCCAAGCCTCTGAGGAGGCGGCTTTGGCCAGGGACTCCTCAGTAATCCCAGCATTCCCCAAAGCTGAATGTGACAACACTATGAGGTTTCCAAGGCGTTTGGAGAGTACCACTGTGTTCCCCACTGGAGCAAACTGCCCCGCTGACTTCAACTTTCCAGAGGGAGTTTTCCCTCCTTATGGCCTGGGTGAGTTAGTGAAACAAGAGAATGACAGGCAGCCATGCAAATTCCTGAGTCCCTCAGAGATGGGGAAGATTTTCCTAGAAACAAGAGAACTGACACACGGAGAGAAGCTTTTCACTTTCTCTGCCACAACTGGCCTGTGCTTATTTCTCCTTCTAAGGGCAGGAGGGAAATAACCTTGCAGAAGGAAATTTTTATTGAATTTTCTTCTTTCCAAGTCCTTACTTGGGTGACTTTGAACAAGTCACAACTTCTCTGGGCCTCTATCTCTAAAATGAGGAGGCTGGGCAGACCAAATGTCCTCTAAGGTTCCTTATGCCTCCGATGTGAGTTCCTTGAGGAAAGAGTCTATTTTTATCCTTTGTTGAAACCCCAGAATTTAACATATTGCCTGGCGCATAATAAGCATTTAATAAATGTTTGTGGACTAGATAGAATCTTTCATTCTTTCAGACCAATAATATTTTTTAAAAAGTGAATAATGCACAAACACCTTTTCTCCCATTGAGGCATTCCTATACAGCTATGGATCCTTTCCACATCCCTGGGGAATAGTGCCCCTGCGATCTGGAAAATCCATGTAAAATTTTTGGCCCTCCTTTCTTGCCAGAGAAGAAGTCTGAATTTTTTCTTTTTCTTTTATGAGGTATTTACAGTAAAAGAAATTGTATATATTTGTGGTATTAAAAGGCAAAATATGTTGACATTATACATGTATTTTATGCATTTCTGAATTTCTAGCCTCTTTCTGTGTCACCTGCTGGCCTTCATGTATCATCTGTGGCTTCTACAAAACTCTAAAAAATTTAATTTCTTATGCCAGTCCATGATGGAGAAAGTCATAATGTGGAGAGGAGAGCAGGATTAAAAAAAAAAAAAAAGGAACTGACTAACTAGGTAGTAAGCTCTCCATCACTAGAAGTATTTTTTTTAAACCTTTACCTTCTCTCCTCAAATCAATACTAAGTATCAGTTCTGAGGCAGAAAAATAGAAAGAGCTAGGCAGCTGAGGTTAAGTGACTTGCCCAGGGTCACACAATATTCTTGACTTCTCCTTTCTCCCACTCTCTTCTCCATCTCCAATTGCCAAGAACTATTGTTTCTACCTCTCACTTTTGAACCATTTCTCCACTTCTGCTGAACCTCTCTTGATCAAGTCTTTGCCCCTTCCACCTAGATTATTAGATATTTACTTTGGGTCATCCTTTCTCCAGTTTATCCCTATCACGCTGATGCCAGCATAACATTCTGAATACAAAATTAGTCACACATTCAAAAACCATCCATGACTCCCCATTGCCTACCAAATAAAGTCTAAACTCCTGGGATTCAAGATGTCGCACAATTTAAGCCACCTTACCTTTCCAGCTTTGTCTCCTACTTCGGCTCTTTACACAGCCTACATGCCAACCAAACTAAATTATTCTTTGTCCTTCATTCTCATTATGCCCATTCCAATCTCCATGTCTTTACTTATGCTGGAGTATAACCACGTCTGGAATTTACTCCTGCCCACCATCTCCACTTATTGTCTGCTTTTCTTCAAGGACCAATTTCTTTGTGATGCCTCCTGACAATCCCTGCCTGGAGCAGAAGGGATATTTCTCTCCTCAAATACTTTATAAGTGCTTTGTTTAGATCTCACTTTTGCATTCCTCTCATCCTTGTATCATGCTTATTTCTCTGTATACTCCCCCCTCATCCCCGTTAAATTGAAAGCTCTGTAAGCTAGATACCATTGTGGCTAAAGTCCTGATCTTAGAATCAAAGGGTCTGAATTTCATTCCTGCCTCAGACACTTTATTAACTGTTTAGCTCTGGGGCAACTAGGTTGTACAACGGATAGAGCACTGGGGCTGGAGTCAGAAAGACTCATCTTCCAGAGTTTAAATCTGATCTCAGACATTTACTAGCTGTGTGACCTTGAATAAGCCATTTAATCCTGTTTGCCTCAGTTTCTCATTTGTAAAATGAGCTGAAGAAGTAAATGGAAATTAACTATTTTTGCCAAGAAAACCCCCAATAGGGTCACAAACAGTCAAACATAATTTAAAATAACTGAACAAGGATGCTCTTGGAAAATCATTAGCCACTGTGTGTCTCAGTTTTCTCATCTATAAAACTGGAATAACAATAGCACCTATTTTATAAGACTATTGTGAGAGAGAATGCTAGGTGGCTCAGTGGATAGAGAACCAGGCCTGGAGATAAAAGTCCTAGATTCAAATCTGGCCTCAGATACTACCTAACTATGTGAGCCTGGGCAAGTCACAATGCCAATTGTCTAGCCCTGTTGCTCTTCTGCCTTGGAATCAATATTTAGTATCGATACTAAGATGCAAGGTAAGGTTGTTGGGTTCTTTTTACCAAGACTATTATGAGTATCAGATGAGATAATATATGTAAAATGCCTTGCAAATCTTAAAAGTCTATATAAATTTATATATGCTATATAAAAGCCAGTTATTATTATTTTTGAGATCTGTATCATATGTATTTTTGTGTCTTCAGTTCTACCTCAATGCCTTTTGTTTAACCAGCCTTACATTTTGGTTAAATGAATGAAGAAACTGAGCCTAAGAGAGTTTAAGCAATTTACCTATGGTCATGGTTAGTAAGTTATGGTCCCATGTCTAAAATTCAAGTCTTCTACTTTAAGGTCACGTCTTCAAGGGAGCCACCATTCTAGGAAAATGGCGTTAGTATCATGATGGAGTAAGGGAGCGAGGTAACTAGCTGGGTGTTCTGGCTTACCTGTTGTGCTAGACTTTCCCAAGCCTTTCTCAGAGAAGACAGTGGGAAATAGTGGGAAATATCCAACCAGAAGATCAGGGCTCTAATTTTAGCTAGTTTCCTCTTCTTTACAATTAGGGAGTAGGATTAGATGAACTCTAAGGTTCCTTCTAGCTCTGATATTCAAAGTTCTATGTTTTCAGATCTCTCTCTGTCCTTGATTTCTATGGTCTATGGCCATGTTGGCAAACCTATGGCATGTGTGTCAGAGGGTCCTGCTCCTTCCCCCTCTCCATGTGTGCCTGAGGACATTTCTCACATCACCCACCCCTCTTCCCAGCAGCCCAATGGGAGCACTTTTTCCCTCCCCTGTCTGGGCTAAGGCATGAGGATTGCAGTTCGGGCACTTGGCTTCTAAAAGGTTCACCATCACTGGTTTATCGTCTCAGGAATCTTCCAGCTCTGATATTCTGTGTTCTGTGTTGTCAGATCCTTACCTACCCTTGATATCTATAGTCTATGTTTTCAAGGCTCTTCTAGTTCTGATATTCTATGAAACAGAAACCATAAAAAAAAAATCAGATATACCATCACAATGCCCAGTGGAAAGATTATACCTGGACATATACAAATTCCCTAATACCCATTAGAATCATCCCTGGAAAACAAATGTCTTTGATTGTTTAGATTCTCATGGTTTGTAGGATTATCTTTTAGAGGAAAAAAAAACATTGCACAAGCATCTCAGAAAAGTAACTTTTGAGTAGCAAACAGCTATTAAGAAAGAATGAGTAGTGAGGGCTCCAGTGGAGTGCCAGGATGCCTCTAGGTGGCATCTGGAGATTCCTAGACTGATCCGAAGAGGAATTCCTAATTTTTTGAATCATGAGACCCTCCTTTTGTTAGACTAGTTTTATAGCATCCCTGAAACCAGTGCTAGACTTGTAAGCAGCACTCATGGCCATTTATTAAGTACTCACCCTGTCAAGAGTTAGAAACCACACTAGAGTAGAGAGCAATGTAAATAAGACATGATCCCCGTCCTTAGAATAGGATGCGCCCAGAAGAGGGGAATATAGTGCTATGGGAGAGGGAACATTTCTAGATGGGACTGGTGAATTCTTCATAGAAATGGTAGCATGTGCGCTATACTTTGTAGGTATCAATAGATGAAGATTTGGTGTGAGAGATTCTAGGTATAAAGAAGGGCTTGAACAGAAATCAAAAAGAAGGAAAACATAGAACAAGCCAGACCACAGGAGACTGGGATTTAAAATCTAACTAGCTGGATCATGCTAGGCAGCATAACCTAGAAGGCATAGAAACCAAAGATTGATTGCACATAAAAGGATTCTAATATAGAAATACCTTGGAAATATTGTGGGTTTGGTTCCAGACCACCGCTATAAAGCAGATATTGTAATAAAGCGAGGCACACAAATTTCTTTGGTTTTCCAGTGCATATAAAAGTTATGTTTATACCATACTGTAGCCTACTAAGTGTGCAATAGCATTATATCTTTAAAAATGCACATACCTTAATTTAAAACACTTTATTGTTCAAAAGAATCAACAGAGTCTTAAGTGAGTCATAATCTTTTTGCTAATGGAGGGTCTTGCCTCAGTGATGGTGACTGTTGACTGATGATCAGGGTGGTGGCTGCTGAAGGTTGGTATGGCTGTGGCAATTTCCCAAAATAAGACGGCAATGAAGTTTGTCCTATCGATTGACTCTTCCTTTCCCTTGAACACCGATTAATTGGCCCAATACTAATATTGCTGTGTCTCGGAGAATAGAGAGACCCAGGCAGTCAGTGAAGCAGTCAGAACATACACATTTATTAAGTTCACCATCTCATATAGAGACTGTTTGTGGCTCCCTGAAACAATTATAATAGTAACTTCAAAAATCACTGATCCCAAATCACCATAAAAGATATAATCATAATGAAAAAGTTTGAAATATGATAAGAATTACCAAAATGTGATACAGAAATACAATGTAAGCACAGGCTGTTGGAAAAATGCAGCTGATGGACTTACTCAATGCAAGGTTGCTTTAATTTGTAAAAAACAAAAAATGAGGCATGTCTATATAGACAGTTAGGCGGTACAGTAGATAGAGTGCTGACTCTAGAATCAGGAAGAACTGAGTTTGAATGCCATCTCAGATACTTAGTAGCTATGTGACCTGGAGGAGTCATTTAACCTCTGTCAGCCTCACTTTCTTCATCGGTAAAATGGGGATGATAGCACTTACCTCCCATGATCTTTGTGAGGATAAAAATGAAATTAATTTTTGCAAAGCTTTGCAAACCTGAAAGAGTTATATAAATGATAGCTATTATTAAGTCATAGCCTCTTCATACAATTTTAGGACTTGAAGTGACAGATACAAAATGTGACTTTTGAAAGCATTAAAATATAAAAATAATTAAAACTGGAATGAACCCACTCTGTTAGATAACAACCTGCTCATTTCACAGATAGGAAAACTTGAGTTGAAACCTAGAAGGCATCATGATCCAGTGGAATAAATACTGGCTCTGAAGTCATAGGATTTGGGTTCAAATCTGCTTTTGATTCTTTTTCACCTGTGTGATCTTAAAAATGTAACTTAACCTATATGGCCCTAGTTTCCTTAGCAGTAAAATGAGAGGCTTAGAATATATGATCTTGAGGTCCCATTCAGCTCTAGAATCATTATTCCATGACAATTCAAAGAATATAAAGACCATTCCAAATCCCAAGAGATCCCTGCAAACCAACAGGAAACATGAGAAAGAAATGTCCAGAGGTTAAGCCCATTTCTGAGTCTAGGAGCTCAGTACAGACAGCAAGGGATGGATAGCTGCTGACACTTAACCCAGGCAGGCTGGGTAAGTCTGAGAAGGCTCAGAAGAAACAGAATGATCTCCAGTAAGCAACAAAACAGATTTCTAGCCGCCGATTCCTGACAGGCTGGACAGACAAGGGCTGGCAGCCAGTGTGAGGCACAGAGCCATCCACAGATGCCCAGAGCTTGTTGGTGCCTGTGGCACAGATGGAAGTTAGGTCCCTTGAGGAGATCCTTCCAGCTCTAATGCTCTCTTCTTTGAAGTACTATATGGCTCATATTAGTTATGCTTAAAAGTTCAATTGAATTAATTTTTAGTTTGTTTTAAGAGGTTTCAATAATCCTCTAAGATAAGAAATATAGGATATCAGATTCCTGTGGTTTGGTGCCAGCCAGCAAAAGTCCATCTCTGATGCCTTTCTTTTTTTTTTTTTTTAGCACTCTACTGTTTTACTAACCTGTGTGTCATCCATTACGTCTTGTTCCTCATAGGCAGTCGATTAACCAAGAAGCATTTAATGCACTAGATGTTAGGGAATGCAGAACCAAAAATGAAGCAGTCCCACTCCGCAAGAGAAAAAATATATACACATATTTACACATATATATACAGACATATTCACAAATACACACACATACAGATATATTTTTCCATCAGAAGACACACATATGTAAATATACATAAAACAAAATTAAAATAATTGCAAAAAGAGGCCACTATCCTTAGGAAAGGCCTCATATAGATAGAAGGTATCATTTATTCTAAGAAGGGAAAGTACATTTTAAGCAGAGAAGATGGCCAGTGTGAAGGAATGAAGAATGGGGATGGGTCATTATATGTTATTAACAAGAAGAAGGCCATTTTGGTTGCTATGATCATTTATAATAATGTTAAAAAAAGGCAGGTTGGGGACTATCTAGCATGTCTCCATGTTCCTAACCTTCTTTCATCTTGAAATTCTAGTAACTACTCCTAAAAGGTTTTTTTTTTCTTGGATGATAGTTCCGTACCAATTCCCTCCATCAAAGCTGAATTCATGGCTTTACATCTATTCCCTTGAATAAGGGAGTCTGTACTCAATAAATATTTGTGGAATGAAAGTTTAAAAAACATTTAAGTTCATAGTATTTACTATAAAGTACTATGAAAGAATGAACGAGTGTCAATTAGGAACACCTGATCGAAACTCTTCATTTAAAAGATGAGGAAATTGGGGCTTCGATTCCCCAGAAACTTTCCACCCACTAGTTCTATAGATTTATCTTGGCTCACTCCTACAAACTAAACATGTGGAAATGACAGCTTTGAGAGTAGCCTCACGTGTGAACAATAATCATGCATTAAGACCACATGATAATTTAAATCTGGGGTTCTTAACCAGGGGTCCACATAACCTCAAGGGGGCCTCGGTCAGATATCACATCTGTGAACTTAGATGGGGAAAAAAATTACATCTTTCTTTTAACTAATTCTAACCAGAATTGAGCATTTCCTTCAAATATTCAAAAAAATATTCTGAGAAGGGGTCCATAGGTTTCACCAGAAAGCCAAGGAGATTTCACACCACAAATGAGGGTAGGAGTCCTTTCTGTAAATTATTATAAATCATTTTAGTAATTCAAAGACCCCTTGCTGGAGCTTTTGAAAACTCTCCAGAAGGTAAAAAAAAGGAAGAAAAGGAACTAGCTACTAGTAGACCCACTGACCCACCTTCCCAAGGTATCCTTTCAGGGGCTTTACAGAGCAAGTGTCTCTGCGGTCTTAGTGGCAGGACAAAACTCCTCAGGCAAGGCCACTACATCCCAGACACCCTTTGGTTTCTAATCAGAGGTGGTGGGAAGGCCCATCTCAACTTATCTCCTCTTGTGGGAAAGAGGTAAACTTCCAGATGACTCATGTCCATTGCAGAAAGGGATTTAGGAAGCAATGTAAACATTTCTAATTGCACTTGGAAGGAAATGGGTGTCTGAGGAAAACATCTGGACCCAGGTGTGACCCAGTTGCAGGGAGCAACTTTTGGCACCCACAGTGGCCACTGCTTGGCCTTGCCATTTAGTATTCAGAAACTCAGATCTGAACGAGAAATCCTGCCAAGAAAACCATCTCTAAGAGCATAGCAGAGTAGCCAACAGGTCTCCCTCCTGCCTTTTGCTGCACAAATGGGATGCAGGGCTGAAACATTTTTTTTTTCCTTAGGCTCCCTAGAAGATAAGGAGTCAAACTTCCTGAGGATGTGTTCTGATCCCACCGGGCTGGCTCCTCTGTGCTTGTCAAAATATTTCTTCATAGATACATCTCTATTTTTCCATTAATAAAAGTATTTTGGGCTCCCAGCAACAATGGGTGTATATTACAAAAGAGTTCAGTCCTTCCAAGATAAATAGACTCATCCCTGAGCTGTGTCACCTCTAGGCCTAGGGAAGCTGCCTCTGGGTAGAGCAAATGGGATTGTTCTCACCCTATAAACCTAAGCTTTCTGGGCACGCATTTGGCCCCAAGAAGGCATAATGCCATTTTACTAAACGAGCTGAGTTTGCAAACTCCACACTGGAGTGGCCTTCAGAAGCCCGTCCCAGCCTAGGACACCCACAGAATTAGTCTCGGAGCTGGGGAAAACCTCAGAAGCCAAATAACCTAACCCATACCTGAACAAGGATCCCCATTGTGTAATATTCCTGACAAATGACCATCCAGCCTCCATTTGGAGACTTCCAGTGATATCCACGCACACCTAACAGTTTCCCTACGTCAATAAGCATTTCAGTGTTTACTTTGTGCCAGTGACAGAGCTAAGCATTTAGGATACAAACACAAGGAAAAAAAGAAAGACAAATTCCCTGCCCTCCAAGAGCTGCAATTCTAACAGGAAAAGTGATACACAAAAGGGAGTTGAAAAAGGGGGTGGAGGGTACCCACAGGGAGTGGTGGCAAAGTCCAGAGAGTGATATGTGGCGAGTTTGAGCTTTTCTTCAAAATGGAGGTGCCAGGAGGAATTCCCCCAGGTAAAAAGGAGGTCACAGGGACAAAGGGAGATGGCAACTGAATCTGATGAAGTGCAGAGAGTAAGATGTCACTGATTCAGGCCCTCTTTCAAAATGGAGGTTCCAAAAAGAACTCATTAATAGGAGAACTTACCCAGGAGATAAATGGGGAAAAGTAGATCAAGAATGTTTAAAATCCAGTCTTTATCTGACTGTGATTTTACACTGATTCTGAGAGTCAAAATCAGCACTGATCTTAGGGACCAGCATTAAAAGGTCTATTGGAAAATAATAATGATGAGGGCAGGGAGGTGGCACAGTGGATTTAAAGCAAGACCTAAAGATGGGAGGTCCTGGAGTCAAATCTGACTCAAATACTTCCTAGCTGTGTGACCCTGGACAAGTCACTTAACCCCCATTGCCCCAACCCTTACCATTCTTCTGCCTTGGAACCAATACCCAATATTGATTCTAAGATGGAAGGTAAAGGTTTAAAAACAAAGAAGAAGAAACTATTAATGATGATGAAAAGTATTTTGGGCTCTCAGCAACAATGGGTATATATTACAAGAATTCATCCTTCCAAGATAAATAGAACTCATCTTTAATAACTAATATTTATATAATGCTTTAAGGTTTGTAAAGTACTTTACATATATTATTTCATTTGACCCTTATAATAAGGATCACAACTCTGTGAACCAGGTGCTATTATTATCCCCATTTTATAGATGAGAAAATTAAAATTGACAGAGTCACATACCTAATAAGTATCTAAAACAGGATTTGAACCCAGGTCTTCTTTACTCCAAGTCCAGGATTCTCTCCATTATTCCCTGCTCTTATTGTCTCTAGTCTCTCCTACTTTCCAATCTATTCTTCACAATGATGCCCTATATAGTCTTCTAAATAAATAATTCTCATCTGGAGGTTCTTCTGCTTTGATAGCTTTAGTGGCTCTGCCTGGTCTGTGGGGATAAAAAAGGATCAACTTTTTACTTTGGCCTTCAGGGCCTGCCATTATTCTAGCTCTAACTTGCCTTTCCAGCCTTATCTCTCATGTTCCAATCAAGCTGCATGATTAGATATTCCCTCTTTACACCTTGATACCTTCCTATTTTAGCCCTTGCTCACAACTTTCCCCAAAGCCTAGAATGCATTCCCTTCCCACACCAACCCCCTGTCCCCCACCCCTTCCTTAAACACACATGGACACACATACACACACCTCTCTGTGTGTCTTTTTCTATCTGTCTCTGTCTCTCTCTGAGTCTCTCTCTCTGTCTCTATGTGTGTGTGTATCTCTCTCTGTCTCTCTGTCTCTCTTTGTCTCTGTCCCTCTCTGTTTCTGTGTGTGTGTATCTCTCTCTGTCTCTGTCTCTGTTCTCTCTGTCTCTCCCTTTCTGTCTCTGTCTCTAAGTGTGTATCTCTCTTTCTGTCTCTCTGTCTCTGTCTCTGTCTTTGTCTCTCTCTGTCTCTGTCTCTCTCACTCTGTGTGTATTTCTCTCTCTGTCTCTCTCTGTGTGTCTGTGTGTGTATCTCTCTCTCTTTCTGTCTCTGTCTGTCTGTCTCGCCTCCTTTTCCTTCAAAGACTAACTCAGATGACTGCCCTGAACCTTGCCCAATACCTGCATATCTTGGGGTGAGGAGAGGTGGGGGCAGGGAGAAGAAAAAATGATTGAAGGGTAATCTTGGCCTGTGACTTTGTTAGTGTAAGGAGTTTCCAGCAAGGAAACATCCTCTATCAATGCAGATCAGCAACTATTACACAACCATAATCTTAGAGATTTGCCCAAAGGGTACTTAGAAGCTAAGTGATTTTCCACTGGTCTCAGGCCACTATTTGTCAGAGGCAGCACTTGAATCCAGGTCTTTCTGACTCCAAGGGAGCTCTCTATCCACTATGGCTTGTTGCCTCGCCCCAAGAAGGTGATTAATAAATGTATGACAACCTGAATTGGCTTCTCTCTCCTCTCTCCTCTCTCTTCAAACTCTTTGTTTTGACCTTCTCTTTGTATTTACTGCATTCCACTTTGTCTTATAGTTTTTTTTTATCCCATTCAACTATAAGCTCCCTGAGGTAGGGATTGTACTTCATCTCTGTGCCACATCCAAGCATTCACACCCACGCGGAGTGCTTAAGAAGGCTTCATTCACATGGAGTGGGGGTGGGGGTGGGGGTAATAAATGTCAGTTGAATTTAATAATTACCCTCTCTGGGCACCAGGTCACAGGATCATAGAATTTAAAGTTAAATAAAGTTTTGAAGATCATCTACTTCATTTTGCAGACAAGGACCTGAAACCCAGAAAGAAGTGACTTGACTTGCCCAAGATCACACAGAGAATAAGAAATGGAATCTAAATTCAAGTCCTGGTCTTCTGCTTTCAAATGTAATTGTCTTTCCAACATACTCCTGACCATCAATGAAAAGGGACCTTAGGAGAAATAGGAATATGCTTTCTAAATCTGAGATTCACCCATTTAGTGCTCGCAACAACTCTGGAAGGTGGATAGGATGGTATGATTAGGTCCATTTTAAAGATGAAGAAACAGAGGCTTGGACTGGAGAAGTGTCTTTCAAGACAAAGTGGCTTGTCCATGGTCATACAGCTCATATGTAACAGAGCTAAGACTCAAGCCTGGGTCTCCTGACTCTTAATATAGTGTTCTTGGAGCATTTAAGTAGAGTAGTCAATAGAGTGCCAAGCCTTGAGTTAGGAGGACCTGGATTCAAATCTGGCTTCAAGCACTTCCTTATCTGTGTGAAACTGAGCGATTCACTTAACCCCAATTGCTTAGCTCTTATTACTCTTCTGCCTTGGAGCCAATACTTAATATCAATTCTAAGACAGAAGGAAAGGAGTGGGTTTGTTTTGGTTTTGGGGCGGGGTGGGGTAAGTGTCTCAGTCAACAAAATTGGGATGGGATTGACTCTTGACAGTAGAGAAGCCATCATGATGGAAAAGATATAAGCCATAAATATATACGTCCGCATGTATATATAAGCAAGCAGCAAGGTGGAAATCAAACCATGCTGGATTTGGATTTTAAAAAGCATTCAGAGGGTTGGGTTCAAATCTTATCTGTGCTATGTACTGCCAGTACAATCTTGGACACATCACCACTTTTCTGAACCTCAGTTTCTGTACCTGAAAAAGGAAAGGAGTATAGGTAGGTGGGATGGTGAATAGAGCTTTAGGTCTGGATTTGGAAAGAACTGGGTTCCGATCTGTCCTCGGACACTTCCTAGCTGTGGGACTCTGGGCAAATTATTTGACTCCTTTTACCTAGCCCTCTCCCTTCGGTCTTAGAGCTGCCACTAAGACAGAAAGTTAAGGGTTTTAAAAAACCGAAACATAATGTTCTTGCCACTGTTCCTCTTGTCTAGTCTGCCTCCTCCTTCGTTAGTCAAGCCCTTAGTAAATATTTGTTGAATAACTTTGAGTGTCATCAGTGGTGTCATCGGGCACCACCGGTGAGGTCTAAGACAGAGGCAAAGAAAGAAAAAAGGGAAGAGGAAAAAAAAGAGAAAGGAAGGAGAGAGGAGAGAAAGAGTTGAGAAAGATGTAAGGCAAGAAATAATTAAGAAAGGTCCCTCAGTGAGAACCAGCGTCTCTTGGGCTATTTATGCACAGAATAGTTTGAGTTATTTGGGCTTGGGGTTTTATTCTTGTACAACTAGCCCAGTGGCTCCCAAACTTTTTTGGCCTACCGCCCCCTTTCCAGAAAAAATATTACTTAGCCCCCTGGAAATTAATTTTTTAAAATGTTAATAGCAATTACTAGGAAAGATAAATGCAGCTGTGGCCATCACCGCTCTCCTGGATCGCTGCAGCACCCACCAGGGGGTGGTGGCGCCCACTTTGGGAATCACTGAACTAGACTATAAGCTCTTTGAGTAGGAGTCTTTTATTGAAACTTGGTATCTGCTCCCAGAGAAGCACTATGGCTTTAGAAGAAGCTTAATAAATGTTTATTGTTGTTGATGTCCAAAGCATTATTTTCCCAACCCACTTGTTAAAACAAAATTCTTTCAACAAATGGACCTTCCAAAGCAGAGTTAGAAGGGAGTTTCACTCAATTCCCCAGCTTCCAACTTAGATCACATAGTGGAAAGTGTATTAGATTTAGAGTCAAGAAAATTTGAGTTCAAATCCTACCTCAGTCAGCTATGTTGACTCTAGACTAGTCCCTTAACCTCTTCCAGCCTCAGTTTCTCATCTGCAAAATGAGTAGAATGATAGCAACTGCCTCACAAGGTTATTGTGAAGATAAAATGAAAGGCTATCTGTAGGAGGCAGCTAGTGGCTCAGTGGATTGTGAGCCAGGCCTAGAGACAGGAGGTCCTGGGTTCAAATCGGGTCTCAGACACTTCCTAGCTGTGTGAACCAGGACAAGTCATTACCTAGCCTTTACTGCTCTTCTACCTTGGAATGAATACACCTTTGATTCTAAGAAGGTACTGGCCATTTATTTGTTTGTTTTAAAGAAAGGAAGGATATCTGCAAAGTACTTTGTCAGGGCAGCTAGGTGGATAGAGCTCCAGGCCTGAAGTCAGAAGAACCTCGGTTCAAATCTGAACTCAAATGCTTCCTAGCTGCCTAATCCTGGGCAAGAAGGCACTAAACCTGGATTGCCCAGCTCTTGATGCTCTTCTGTTTAAGAAAGAAGGTAAAGGCTTAAAATAAAAATACTCTGTCAATCTTAATGCATTATGTAAATGCTTGTTGTTACTATTATTGTGTCCATATTTGCAGATACTTGTCTATGTCTTGCTTTCCTTTCCTTCCATCAGAAGGGATGCAAAACCATAGAATGTTACAGCTTGATGAGGCCTTGGAGATGATCGAGTGCAACCCAATCATTTTACAGAAAAGGAGAAACCAGGGTATCTGGTGAGCCAGTGGGTGTGCGGGGACCAAGGCTGGAACATCTGTTCTGCTAGGGAAATCCCAGTAGCCAATGACTTCCATGGCCTTGGAAGCATAATTCCTATTTCCTAACAAGATCATCCCTGCCCCCCCCACCACCATCTTTTCCTGGCTTTCTAGCCCCAAAATGCTCTCCTCAGACCTGCTCAGCTTCAGAAGCCAAAGCCCAAAGCTGAAACTGGCTTCTGAGAGCCACAGGCAGTGACTGTGCTCAGTGGAGGATGTTTACACTCAGGGATTTATGGCTTTTATCTAAATTTAAACTTTTTGCAAGGACACTTAAGTCCTCTGCATTGGCTGTGTGGTCCGGATTCTCCCAATGTGATTATTTTTCATGGCTGTAACTCAATTTGTAGCCAGGCGGGCCGTATAAAATTGCACTATAATCGGCTTTAGGAGCAAAACTAATTAAAAACTAAAATGGGAGGTATGAAGGAAAGCCTGGATCAGGGCCTTATTGCCTGCCAAAGGTACTGGACCCAAAGCCTATAAAGCCAGAAAGTGAAACAGTATTGGGAAGAGCAGCTCCAAGAGCTTGGCCAGCAAGCCAGGCCTGGCCATTGTCTCTGGGCACTCCCATGCCTGCCTAGGCAGTCAGCTACCAGCAGAGATGGAATAGGTTTGGAAAACCCATCATACTACTATTTGCTAAGAAAAAGACCTGCTGCCAGAACTCTATTCTGTTCCCTCTGTCCCTTTGACCCTCCATCCTTGCCTTCTGTTGATTTTTTTTTTGATTAAGGCAAGCAAGGGTCAGTAATCTGAAGATAGTCGCACATGCCAGACACCCCACAAACAGCTTTGATGGCCATATCCTGGTGAGAGTGCCAAGGCAGGCACCATGGAGTCACTACCTCCTGGAGAATGTGATTCACTGTCAATTGACCAACAAGCATATATTGAGAGCCTCCTTTTCTCTAGGCACTGTGCAAGAGATAGTCAGAAAAAAGGGGAAAAGTCCTTGATTTCAAAGAGTTTACGTTGAATCCAGTGAAACAACAGATGAGCCCATAAAAAAATACAGAATATATTCAAAGTAAATACAAAGTAATTTGACAGAAGAGACACTAGCAGTTAAAGGTGATCATATGAGATAAGGCACTTGAGATGAGCTTTGAAGGAATAGGGATTCTATGAATAAAGAAGTATATCTAGAGAAAGTGTGGAGAGCCATAAATAAACAGTTTAATCTGTAAATCCTATCAGATCCAGCTATAGCTGATGATTATAACTAATTGATGACTCCTTTCATTATTAAAAGTTTACCTGTGTAATAAATCATTTTAATTTAAAGAAAAGAGGGAAATATGTAGGAAGCCGATAAGAGAAAAAGTCTCAAATAGATAAAAATCTATTTTGACTCCTTTTCTGATCCACACCTTTCCTTAATGAAAAGCTTTAAGTTCCTAGCAAATCAGCAGTTAAGAGGTTAACAATTTCTCTCTAAGACTAAAGACAGAAATTAAGCAAAAAGCTGCCTGGACTCTGAATCTGTTTCTAGACACCTCAAGGTCGATAATGGACAAAATTTAGGCAAAACCTCCTCCAGTGGGGGCTATTCGTCCCTGAGAAAGTATTCCCAGACTTAGCTTTCAATAATGGGCCAGCCAAAATTCAGCCTTCACCTTGTTCTATTCTGAAGTCAAATGAGATTTTTTGTGTTTTGACATGATATAATTTGTAACTTCTGCATATCTGCAAATTTTTTGGGGGGGGGCGGTTCTTTTGTGTGAAATGAGTCTTGAAATATATATAAAATGCTTACATATTTATATATGTTATTTACAAGTATATATAAAGAAATATGTATATAATAATAAATATATATAATAAAAAATAAAAATAAAGAGCTGGAAGCATGAGATAAAAGATCTTTCATGTCTTTACTTCTTAGCAACTAAGCAATCCTTATCAGATTATCAGAGATGATAAATAGATCTCAACAAGAAAAATTATATATGTGTATCTATGTATATTTATTTACATGTCAATATATTTATATATAGTAATAGACATACATAGACATTTGGTCCAGACCTGGATTTTCATTGATGTTCTCCTGAGATCTGGTCTCACATCACCAAATCTCCTCCTGGATATCTCATTGGTATCTTAAATCCTCTTTTCTTTCTTTGTTGTTGTTTTTTTATATTTGCAAAACAGTGTATAATTTTATTTAATCAAATTTCATATTCTAGATCCTTGAAGGATAGAGCATCACTTGGATCTTGGCAGGAAGATTGCTTCTGAACTTAGCTCAAACCATCGCACTATTTCCAGGAGCCTCATGCTCTATCCACCTAGCTGCCCTGGAACTTTCTTTCCTCCTAAACCTCTCCCTATCCACACTCACCTGTTTCTGTTAGGGACACCATTATCTTCCCAGTTTCCTGGGGTACAGCCTCACTCTTCAACTCTCTTACCCCCTTATCCAATGTGTCACCAAATTTCATCGATTCTATTTCCTATCTGGATCTGAAAATAGCCTCTTTCATAGATAACCCCACATATATCTTCTGCTCTCACATGGCCACCATCCTAGCTCTGGCCTTCATTGTTTCTCCCCTAGTCTATTATAGTAGTCTTTCAATTGAACCACCTACTTTCTGTCTTTCCCCTCTCTAATCCAAGCTCTAAATGGCTACCAAAATTATCTTCCTAAAGCACAAACCTGACCGTGTCATTTCTCTTTCTCAACGATCTTCAGTGACTCCCTATTGCCTCTAAGATAAAATACAACTTCATCTTTTGGGCATAGTAAAGCCCCTCCACAGTCTGGATCCAGTCTACATTTCCAGACTTTTTTTACATTATTCCCCTTTACATATGATACACAATACTCAAAATGGCCTCCTTACTCTTCTTTAAATTTAGTATTCCATTTCCCACCACCATGCCTTTGCCTAGACTGCCTACATACTAGGAACAGACTCCCTCCTTTCTTCTATCTCATAATCCTTAGTTTTCTTCAAGAGCAAGAAGGAGTAGGGCATATTCCAAGAGGAGGAGATGGGACTAGCAAAGTCAAAGGAGGCATTTCCAGAAGATGCTAAATAGTACCGTCTATTTGGAGCAGAGGTACTTAGAAGGGAAGAGGAGAGAGGAAGCTGGAAAGTGTGAAGAAGTCAAAGGATCATGCAGGGCTCTGGAGATCCCCATTCCAAAACAGGGCCATAAGGGGAGAGAATTGGAAGGGTAAGTAGTCAAGAGGACTGATCCAGGACTGCTGAAATGAGGTCTGATCTCTATGTGGGATCGGGGAAGTAGAAGAGTAGAACACCCTCCTCACTGCTTGGCGGGACCAGACAAGGCTCTGGCATGTGACCCAGCTATCCTTCTCTACCCTCCTGGTAGAACTCAGTAGGAAGCTAAGGAACCAATTCATGGGGAGTTAGAGAATACCAAGTCAAGTGATCTGGGTTCCAATCTGTCACTAAGTCTCCGGATAGCCTCAGGTTTGTCCTTTAATAGCTATCAAATTTATCCAAATCAATAAACATGGAAGCGAATATATACAAAGTGAAAGATGCTGGAGATACAAAAATAAGTATGCCATCTTACAGATGATGAAATGGAGGCTCAGAGACATCAAGAATATGCCTGAGATCATAGAGTTAGTAAATGGTGCAGCCCTGACATCTCTGAACTTCTGTGTTCCCTCATCTATTAATGGAGCTAATTCTAGGATGTAGAACTTCTGGCCCAGGTATTTTATTTTACAGATAAGGAAATGGAGACCCAGAAAGGTTAAACAATTTGCTCTAGAACACACTGGCAGTAGTAAGTAACAGAATCAGGATTCAAAGCCAGGATGGCTGGTTGGTCCAAATCCACTTGCCTATCCACTTCTGTGAGAATTCATATATGGTATTAATTCCTGTATATTAGAGAATTACTGTGTATTCCTATGTCTGGGATCTGGGTCAGAGATACCATCCAGTCTGGTATTTTTTTTGCATTTTATTTGCATTATTGTTTATTGTTTTGGGAATATCTTTTTTTAAAAAAAACAGAATTTGGTTAATAAATGAAGGGGAGGGGGCAGCTAGGAGGCTCAGTGGATTGAGAACCAAGTCTAGAGAGAGGAGGTCCTAGGTTCAAATCTGGCCTCAGACACTTCCTAGCTGTGTGACCCTGGGCAAGTCACTTGACTCCCATTGCCTTAAAAAAAAATAACCAAAAAAAAAAATAAATGAAGGGGAAAAGGGTACTTTTCCTGCATACATGACCTGGTCACCTGTGGGGATGGGGAGGGTCAAAAGGTTGCTAGGCTACCTCTTAATTAGTTATCACCAATTAAAGATGTCTTGGGATATTCAAGGGAGGGACTGAATAATGAGCTCCTAAAAATCTGTTTATTAGGTTGCCTGACCCAACTCAGAGTGTCCCTAGTCCTGAGAGAGCGATGGAGACTCATATCACTTTGGTTATGATGCTAGTCTAACCAATAAACCTGATATAATCAATAAACTTGTGTTGTTACCCAAAAATCAGTCTCTCAAGATAATTTTACTCATAATACTTCACAGAGTTGGTAATGAACATTATACTAACATATGAAATAACAACTCTAGTCACATTTATACTATACTTTCTTTTTTCCTTAGTGAATTATCATAATAATCTAGTGTTCGAGAAAGCCAAATATCCAAGTTTTGGGGGCAAGAACTCACCATCTGACAAAAATTTGCTGGGAAAACTAGAAAGCAGTTTGGCAAAAATTAGGCAGAGACCAAGGTCTCACACCATATATGACTATAAAATTCAAATGGGTAAATGATTTAAACATAAAGGATGATGTCATTAGAAAAATTAAGGGTCCATGGAACAATGTGCCTGTCAGATCTATGGATAAGGGAAGGGTTTATAACTAAATAAGAGAAAGAGAAGATCACAGGGAGTAAAATGGATGATTTTGGTTCCCTTAAATTAAAAAGGGTTTGCACAAACAAAACAAATGTAGCCAAAATTAGCAGGAAATCAGGAAACTGGGGCAGGGGGATTTTACAACAAGGTTTTTTTAAATAGGAATCTCATGTCTCAAATATATAGGGAACTAAACCAGATTTATAAAAAATAAGAGCCATTCTCCAACTGATAAATGGTTATATAAACAGTTTTCAGAAGAGATCAAAGGTATCAATAATCAGATGAAAAATGCTCTAAATCACTATTGAAAGAAATGCAAATTAAAATAACTGAGCTACCACCTCATATCTATCAGATTGGCTGACATGACAGAAAAGCAAAATGACAAATGCTGGAAGGGATATGGAAAAATAGGGACACTAATGCACTGTTGGTGAAGTTGCACTGGTCCAGTAATCCTGGAAAACAATTTAGAACTATGCCCAATGGAATAAAAACTGCCCACATCCATTGATCCAGCAATACCATTACTAGGTGTATATTTCAAGGAGATCAAGGACAAGAGAAGGACCTATATGTACTAAAATATTTAATGTTGCTCTTTTTGTGCTAGCAAAGAATTGGAACCTGAGGGGATGCTCATCAATTGGGAAATGGCTGAACAAGTTGTGGCATATGATTGTGATGGGATAGTATTATGCCCTGAGAAATGACAAGCAGGATGGTTTCAGTAAAACCTAGGAAGTCTTATATGAACTGATAACAATTGAAAAGAGCAGGACAAGGAAAGATTGTAAATAGTAATAGCAATATTTTAATGATAATCAACTGTGAAAGTCTTAGCTAATCTCCTCAATATAAAGATCCAAAACAATTGCAAAGGACTCATAATGGGAAAATGCTATCTACCTCCAGAAAGAGAACTGATATACATTGAGTGAATCATACTTTTTTCATTTTCTTTTTCTTGCCTTTTTTTTTCACAACACGGCTACTATGGAAATATGTTTTGTATGACTTCACATATATAAATGATATGAAACTGCTTGCCTTTTCAATACATAGAAGAGGGGCTGGGAAGAGAGAAAATTTGGACCTCAAATTTTTAAAAAAACATTAAAAATAAAAATAATTAATCTTTAAATAAATTATTCTTCTCACAATAACCAATAAAATAGGATAAACATGACACCCTCTTGGGCCTTACTCACCCCACTTTCACTGATACTATCAGCAGAGTGCCCAGAGAGATGGCTGCTATGGCTTTCTAGGTTTTAAGTAACTTTGTGAATGGCTATCCTTCTAACTCTAGCTCATGGTCTCTACTGATAGACATTCTCCTTAATAATAAAACAATTGGCTTGCTTCTTTAACAAAGGCATTTGCTGTACATACCCTTTGATCTAATAATATCATTACTAGGTCTGTATCCCAAAAAGATTTTTTAAAAGGGGGGGAAGGGTGGGAAGGACCTATTTGTACAAAAATACTTATAGTGGTTCTTTTTGTAGTGGCAAAGAATTGGAGATTGAGGAGATGTCCATCAATTGGGAAATGGCTGAGCAAATTGTGGTATGCGATGTTGAAGGAATACTATTATGCTGTAAGAAATGATGAATAGGATAATTTCAGAAAGGGCTGGAAAGACCTACATGAACTGATGCAGAGTGAAATAAACAGAACCAGGAGAACTTTGTATGCTGTAACTTTGCTGAGAACTTTGAATGTTGTGGGATGATCAAATGTGAAAGATTTAGCTAGTCTCAGCAATATAAAGATCCAGGATAATTCTGAGGACTTATGGCAAAGAATGTTATCCATCTCCAGAGAAAGAACTATTCAAGTTAGAATGCAGATCAAAGTATGTGATTTTTCACTTTAGTTTATTTGGGGTTTTATTTGAAGGTTTGGATTTTATATGAGTATTTTCTTACAACAATGAATAATATGGAAGTATGTTTTGCATGATAATAATTATTCTCCTTCTATTCTATTCTATCTGGTACTGCTAGGCCATCTTCCTTCATGTTTTTTTTTTCATTATTTCCCTTGATATTCTTGATCTTTTGTTCTTCCAAATGTGGGCATCTCCCAAAGTTCTGTCAGGGCCCTTCTTTCTTCTCTCTTTACTCTCACAGTCAAACTCTTCTTTTCACTCATCCAGCCACTTTAGTTTAGACCTCCACTGAATCTACATATAACAAGTAGCCTCCTAACTACACTTTCTACTTCTAGTTTCTTCCATCTTCAAACCATACTCTATATAAATGCTAAAAAATAATTTTCCAGTAACAGGTCCAACCCACCTCAAAAATCTAGTGGCTCCTTATTGAATCCAGGATAAAATACAACCTTTATGGTATTTAAAGTCCCTTGATAATCTGAATCCAGACCACCTTCCCAAACATAACACATAACTCCCCTTCAAATATTCTGTGTTCCTGTCAAACTTGCTTGCCTTTTGTTTTTCTTATGTGACATTCCATCTTCTTTTTTTATTTTTTATTTATTTTTATTTTCTTTTTTAGAAAAATTTTTCCATGGTTACATGATTCATGTTCTTACTCTCTCTTCCCCTTTCTCCCCCCCACCCATAGCCAACACACATCTCCACTGGTTTCTTCAAGTTTCATTAATCAAGACCTATTTCCATACTATTGATAGTTGTACTAGAGTGGTCGTTTAGAGTTTACTTCCCAAATCATGTCCGCATCAACCCATGTGTTCAAGCTGTTGTTTTTCTTCTGTGTTTCCACTCCTGCAGTTCTTACTCTAAATGTGGGTAGTGTTCTTTTCCATAAGTCCCTCAGAGTTGTCCTGGGTCATTGCATTACTGCTAGTAAAGAAGTCCATTACATTTTATTTTACCACAGTGTATCAGTCTCCGTGTATTCTGTGTTCTCCTGGTTCTGTTCCTTTCACTCTGCATCACTTCCTGGAGGTCTTTCCAGTTCACATGGAATTCCTCCAGTTTATTATTCCTTTGAGCACAATAGTATTCCATCACCAACAGATGCCACAATTTGTTCAATCATTCCCCAAATGACAGGCATACCTTCGTTTTCCATTTTTTTGCCACCACAAAGAGCACGACCAACATAATAAAAATGACCATTCTACCCAAATTAATTTACTTATTTAGTGCAATACCTATCAAACTACCAAGAAACTTTTTTACATTATTAGAAAAAACTATAACAAAGTTCATTTGAAAGAACAAAAGATCAAGAATGTCAAGGGAAATAATGAAAAAAAAACATGAAGGAAGGTGGCCTAGCAGTACCAGCTATTAAACTATACTATAAAGCAGTGGTCATCAAAACAATATGGTACTGGCTAAGAGACAGAAGGAAGGATCAGTGGAATAGACTTGGGGTAAGTGACGTCAGCAAGACAGTGTATGATAAACCCAAAGAGCCCAATTTTTGGGACAAAATCCACTATTTGACAAAAACTGCTAGGAAAATTGGAAAACAATATGGGAGCGATTCACACCCTACCCCAAGATAAATTCAGAATGGATGAATGACGAATATAAAGAAAGAATCTATAAGAAAATTAGGTGAACACAGAATACTATACTTGTCAGATCTCCGGGAAAGGAAAGATTTTAAAACCAAGCAAGAGTTAGAAAAAATTACAAAATATAAAATAAATAATTTTTATTACATTAAATTAAAAAGGTTTTATACAAACAAAAACAATGCAACCAAAATCAGAAGGGAAGCAACAAACTAGGAAAAAATCTTTATAACAAAAAACTCTGACAAAGGTCTAATTATTCAAATATATAAGGAGCTAAATCAAATGTACAAAAAAACAAGCCATACCCCAATTGATAAATGGGCAAGGGACATGAATAGGCAATTTCAGATAAAGAAATCAAAACTATCAATAAGCACATGAGAAGGTGTTCTAAATCTCTAATAATTAAAGAAATGCAAATCAAAACAACTATGAGGTATCACCTCACACCTAGCAGATTGGCTAAAATGAAAACAGGGAAGAGTAATGAATATTGGAGGGGAAGTGATAAAATTGGGACATTAATGCACTGCTGGTGGAGTTGTGAGTTGATCTAATCATTCTGGATGGCAATTTGGAACTATGCTCAAAGAGTGATAAAAGATTGCCTGCCCTTTGATCCAGCCATACTATTGCTGGGTTTGTACCCCAGAGAGATCATAGGGAAAAAGACATGTACAAAAATATTTATAGACATTCCATCTTCTAATCCGTTCTTTTGTATCAGTTGTGGCAGAGTTATGTGACTTGCCCAGGATCACATAGTTAGTAAGTGTCAAAGGTTGAATTTGAACTCAGTTCTTCCAGACTCTAGGCCCAGTGTTCTATCCATTCAGCCACCTAGTAGCCCATCTCTATTCTCTTTAGAATTATATATTTTGTATCTGGTTATATGTTGTAGCCACAGTTGAATGTAAACGCTCTGGGGATAGAGCCTTTTAATTTTATTCCTTGTATTCTCATGGTTGGCACAAAGTAGGTACTCAATAAATGTTTACAGAATTTAATTTTCCACTGCAACAGGCAGTTCTTCACAATTAGTTCTTCACAAATCAGTACATCAAACAAGGCCACTGATACTTTGGGCCCTTAAAAACTAATACAGAGGACTAAGAAATTTCCCAGAAGTAAGGGATAGAGAAATGGTATAACAAGGAGGAAGAAGAGAAGCTAGGGATGAAGGAAACCCTGGAATAGGTACCTTTAAGGGAGTAGGAGAAAGCTAATCCATAATTCCTCTTAGAATAAGAATAAGGGTCAGGGAGGCAAGAGAAAAAAAAAGAAGAGTTGGTTAACAGAGTAGGAGAAAAGGTTCTTTATTAGCCATAATCAGAAATGCACTTTTCTTACTAGCTTGATTCTGCCATTATGTGACCTTGGGGGTAAAATCATTGTCTCTTGGTCTCAATTTTCTCATCTGAAAAATGGAAATAAATTGGAATAGATTATTTCTGATGCTTCTTCCAGCTCTAGATTCCCATAGATCTCAGATGATCCTGTGATACACAGATCTTTTACATAGGCTCAATGAGGCTGAAGAGAGTAGAGTGCACTGGGGATCTTATTTTGTTTGATTTCCTTCTTCCTAGACCCCAGAAATCCTCTTACAGGTTCTGTTTGCATTTCAACAGAAAGGAATGGGGCAGAAGAAAGCTGACCAATGCAGTCAATGGTACCTAATGGTACCTGATGTTTCCACTGGCTAAAGTTGGCCTGATCACCTGAGTAAAAGAAACTATAGATACAAAAAAGTTGGACTCACCACATTAGGGAAGAAGCTACTTTTCACTTCTCCAAATGGCAAAGGAGAGCATTGAAAGCCTTCACTCCTGTGTCATTTAAAGAACTTTTGAGACAGGAAGAGAATGGGTCTATCGAAGAGCAGATTGTAAACTGACTTTAGACAGAGAGAAATTGTTGCATACTACCTAAAAGGCTGGATTTTCTATCAAAGCTTTGGTCCTGCTCTGGTCTGTACTCTCTGGGAACTCATTCCCTTTCTGGGGTTTTGTTTTTGTTACTAACTTTTTAAGAAAAACAAAGCAAACATCTGGAACACTTTGTGTGGAAACCAGCATCTTGTGCTGGAGACCCACCCTCACTGGAGGCAAAGCTCAAATGTTCATGGGCTCCTCAACTGACTGAAAAACAAAACTAAGGGAAAAACTATTCAAAATCCACCTCCAATCCCCTGGCTATACTGATTCTGACTCTCTGGCCATCTCCTCCATCCATAGCTTTGCCAACCCCCTTCCCACACTGGAGAAACTTCCACCCCAGCAACCTTCCTCTCCTGAGAGGACTGCCTTCCTGGGACTACTCTTTCAGGGAAAGACCCAGCCATACATCACTTCACTTGGATCCTCTAGACATTTCCATAGTCTTGTCAACGCCTTCCTTCTAGAATACTCTTCCTCCCCCTGCCCTTCCCCCTTTCTGGAACTATGAATCATGCTCAAATCAACTTTGCCATTGTTCCTGGATAGATTGTATAAACCTACTTCAGTACAGCCCACTCACTATCCAAAGTCACCCTGTAGCTTTCCAAGTCAAAGAATCCTCTGGCCACCATTTTTCTTTATGCATTTCTACCCCTCTTTCAATGAAAGTCAATGAATATTTATGAAGCACTTCCTGTGCTTAAGGTTGATGCCTGACCTTGGAGATCCCAAGATGAAAAAGTGACACACTTTTTGGTCAAAGGGAGCTTACAAGGAGAAGGTGGATATGCTAATATGCAAATAATACGTGATGTTTACATAAAGGCACAAAAGATGCACAGAGAGAAATCGGTCAACCCCAGCTGAAAAGATCAGGAGAGGTTTAATGCAGAAAGTGGCATCTGAGCTGTGGTAGAAGATCATTTGAAGGAGAGGAACAAGCATGGATTGTTAGTGATCTTTTTGTATGTGTATAACTCAGCTCAAAGGTTCATGGTTCATTTGCAAGGGACCCTCCATACTGGTGGAGGTTGATTGCTAAAATCTCCACACCTGTGTAAGCATGTAAGAGAACCTGGTGGAAGAGAAATCCTGGACTTCTCATTTCTAGCTTCAAGAGAATAGATAATACAGTTTCAGATTCTCTTCAGGTCCCTAAAGGAAGAGAAAGACTTTGGGAAGAAACTGATATGTAGGTGCCTTAATCATGTCCCTATCTTCAGCTTGCCACACTAGAGACTTAGGGGAATTTCCCCTTGGGTGAGACCTTAGACTGTCTTTATTAAACTGAGTTATCTCATTCCGGATGGGAGAGCTCACTTATTCTTTGTATTTTATGGTGTGTTTTCATGGGCATCCCTTCTCTGATACATGCTTGCTATCAATTTGGATAAATGTTTTTGTTTGCTATTTGCTATGTGTGTTCACTGTGGAATCAGAATTTGGTAAAAAGGAAGTCAAAATTTAGATATGTGGCTTGGAACATTTCTTTCCCTTAAGGGAGAGCAATCAGGAGCTCAGCTTGAACTAAAAATTATTTCCCTTTGATTGGCAATATTTAGGAGGGTGGGCAGATAGAGAGAATTCTAGTCCAATATCCTTTTTCTAAGGAGAGCAGAGTGTCTAGGCCAGCACTGGCAAAGTATTGGCACATGTACCCAGCCAATGGGGGTGGCGGGAGTGGAGCTGCTCCATTCCCCCTCTTTCCAGCACCAAAGGACATTTTTGCATGCCCCACCCCTCTGTCTAGTCCCTCAAAGCAAGCACTTCCTCCCTCTGCTCTCTAGGGTAATGTGGGGGGCTCACAGGCAGCTTGAAGTTGCAGTTTGGGCATGCACACTTGAAAACCTTCATCAGTGCTGATCTAGACACTTGCATTAATCTGCTTCTCCTACTGGCAGGAGAAGATGGATGGAGGGCATTCTAGACATGCTTATTCATCCCTCCCTGGGAGCCACATCTAGACAGACCAAGGAGGACACACGTAGCTTACTTACATGAGCAAAAAACAGCACATAAACCTTGAATATGTAATCTGTCATCCCAGCTATGTTGTAACTTTTCATGACGACAAAGGCCCATGGTATAGCCTTCCACCTAGTATCATGTCATGTGTTTTAATAAATGTTTGCTAATAGACAAGATAAAGCAAATTTAGTGTATTCAAAAGCCCAATCTCAAGGAGCTTACAATTGTGTTGGGGACAAATTGAACATGTGGGAAACAATCTACCAATCCCCCTTTTCCTTACCCCCATCCAGTTCCTAGAATCTCTAAGGTAGAAGGGATCACAGAAGCCATCAAGCCCAACCCAAACTTGAACAAGAAATTCCTGTCCATGAAGACAGACAGGCAAAGGATTTATTAAACACTTAGATTGTGCTAGGTACTATAGTAAACAACAGGGATACAGGTAAAGGCTGGCAAGACAGTGTCTGCCCTCGGTGAGTATATATTCTAATAGGGGGAAACAACAATCTAGAAAGCATAGTGATTCAGGGGGGCTGGAAGTAGAAAAGTAATGATGTGGAGCTGGTCAAGAAATGAAGTGAAAGCCTAGATCCAGGCATAATAAGGCAAAAGCTTCTCAGTCAGAGCCCAAGGAGGTTCTTAGGGATGAGGCTGAAGAAACTGAATGTGCTAGAAGAGATAGTGGAGAAAGCAATGGAAATGAAGATCTAAATCAGTGATGGTGAACCTTTTAGAGACCAAGTGCCCAAACTGCAAACCTCACATTACATGTGAGCCTCTCCCTTACCCCAGACTCCCATTAGGCTGCTGGGCAGAGGGGCAGGTGTTTGGAGAAATGTCCTCAGGAGCCCATGGAGAGGGGGAAGAGAGAAACCCCTTCCAGCATGCTCCAGCACGCATACCATAGGTTCACCCACACAGGTCTAAATGGAGATTGCAAGGCATGGAGATGGAAGTTAAAAAAAAAGGTAATCATCCAGCTTTTGCTTAGAGACTTCTAGTAATGAGGAATCCACTCCCTTTCAATAAAAATCCATCTGACTTTGGAACACACTAGCTGTTTTTCATGACATTGAACCAAAATTTGCCTCTTGGCATCTTCCCCTCATACCTCCCAGCTCTTCCCTTTGGGGTCAAGCAGAACAAATCTAACCCCTCTTTTAAGGTTAGTCCCCCAAATACTTGAAAACAATTATCACATCACCTCTAAGCCTTCTCTTCTCCAGGCTAAGCAACTTTAGTTCATGCAACCGATCTTCATATGGCATGAAGTCAAGGCCCTTCTTGATCCTGATTGCCCTTATTGGGACATTCTCCAACTTCTCAGCCCAAAGGCATTCTGGGGAAAGAAGTCTTGCAACGGCCTATGTAAAGACTCTCTTTTTTCTAAAATCATAACAGTGGATTCTGGCCTATTGAACTGGATCTGAAATCCTAACACAATTTGTGATTCATTACTGGGGACCTCAGCCACACCCTGAAGCCCATGTCCAATTTCACACGTTTAATGAACTCCATACTTTAAATATGTGGCCTGTAAAATCTGATTTACACCACTATTAAAATACTTGGTGCCTAAAAAAAGAATGTTAAAAGTATGTATTTGTGCACAGAAATGGTTGGGGTTTTTTTGAGGCATTAATTCACTCTAAAGCATATAAATGTTCCCTAAAGCATTATTTCTCCTGCAATATTTCTTTCAGCACCTCAAATTTAGTTACCGACTTTTCAGAAAGTGACTGTGTTGGGTTACACACCAGTGGAAACCTGCCACCATGTAATTGTCAGTTCTCTGCAAGGTAAGTTAAGTTGACAGCTTAGTTCATGACATTCTGCAGGTTCCCCGATTAGTGCTTACCTGTTACTATAATAAAACCCCTCCCACTGAGTCTACACTGGCCTCTACCATGATGGAATTCTTAAAACCTGATGAATTGACCTTAAAAAAAAACTCAAGCTCTATCCTCATTTATTGGATGTTAACCCCTGATATTTCCTTAGTCTCAATGTCACTGGATGCCTTGCTGCCTGATAGTTACTAGTTCAAGCTTGATTGGCCACTGACCTACTTGGCACAGTTACAAATTGGAGGTGGCATGACTTAGTAGAAAGAGCATTGGCTTTAGAGGTATAGGAACCAGGATCAAGTCTCGGCTGTTACTACCTCAATGATATAGCATGGCAGAGCAATGGAGCTATGGAAGTAATGGCTCAAGAGCCAGAAATGGATTAAATCCCAATACTTATTAGCTGTGTGACCACTGGCAAGTTACTTAACTTCCCTGGACCTGTTTTCCTCATCTATTAAATGGAGGGATTGGTCTTGATGACCTCTGAAGTCCCTGTCTGCTCTAAATCTCTGATTCCCTAAATAGCTATATGAGCCTTTCTAACCATCAGTTTCATCATCTGTAAAATGGGGATAATATTAGCACCTTCCTCATAGGGGTTATTGTGAGTTTCGAATGAAGAAGTGAATAGAAAACTCTTTGTAGGCCCTAAAGGATTACATAAATGTGAGTTGTGATTATTATTTTTTTACCTGTTTGGCTTTGTCAAGTCATATCTCTGAGCCTCAATTTTCTCATGTGTAAAATGGGGGCAGATCATATAACATTATATAATCTCTAATGTTGCTTCCATTCTAGAGATAATGGTCATTAATTAAAATATTTATTAGATATTTATTACAAAGCTAGGAATACAAAAATAAGCAATCAAGACAATCCCTGGTCAGAGCTGATGATGGCAGGGAAGTGAACTAGGGACCAGATTCCAGGGAAGATAAGATGAAAGCTCCTACTGAACCCAAAAAGCACCTGATAGGAAAATAACAGAGAGGAAATAAGAGTAAAGCATCATTCTTGGAGGGATCAATACAGATGATTCTTGGGCGTCGGTCATTTAAGCTTCTTGGGCCAAATGATTTGAGATTAGAAAGGACATTTAGTGTCAAGGGTCAGTGGGCTACTAACTACCGGGGTCAAATCAGGTCAAACACACTGACTAACAGACTAGCAATCAAAAGGGGTTCAGAGAGTCTGAGAAGGAATAGGAAAAATGAGATAAGATTTGACTTAGCATAATGTCTGGTGCATAGTAGGTGCTAAATATTTCCTTCCTTCCTCCCTTCCCTCCCTTCCTTTCCTTTCCCTTCTTCCCTCCCTTCCTTCCTTTCTTTCCTTTCCTTCCTTCCTCCTTCCCTCTCTCCTTTCCTCCCTTTCTTCCTCTTTCCTCCCTCCCTTCTTCCTTCCTCCTTCCCTCC
>NC_058131.1:247156944-247309639 GCF_016433145.1 Gracilinanus agilis
CTCACTCTCTCTCTCTCTCTCTCTGTCTCTCTCTCTCTCTCTCTCTCTCTCTCTCTCTCTCTCTCTCTCTCTCCCCCTCTCCCTGTCTCTCTCTCTCTCTCTCTCTTTTTTAGGCAATGGGGGTCAAGTGACTTGCCTAGGGTCACACAGCTGGGAAGTGTCTGAGGCCAGATTTGAACCTAGGACCTCCCATTTCTGGGCTTGGCTCTCAGTCCACTGAGCTACCCAGCTGCCCCTAGTTACTTAATCTTTTACTCTTGCTGGGCCCCAATTTTTTCATTGGAAAAATGAGGGAGGAGAGCTAATCTAGATGATCTTTTAGGTCTTTTCTAGCTCTAGTTATCTATGAAGCTATTAATTTCTGTGTGTAGATACAGCCTTGAGAAATATTTTTAAAACCTATGAAGATATCTTGAAAACAAGTTTGAATTTTATCGTGTTCTTTCTAAGCTATCAGACAGCACAGGAGTTGAGCTGCATAACTTTGACTTTGCCATAGGCACACTGAAAATCAACTCTAACAGAAATACAAAAAAAACTAGTTTAACATAGATACCTATAATAATAACAGACATGAATATAGGTTTCATCTTCACAAAACACCATGCATATTATCTCACTTGAGCCTCGAGGCACTATGGAGAGATCTGTAGTATATAAGTATTATTATTCCAATTTTACAGATGAAGAAATTGCTTCCTAGAGGGGCTAAGGGACTTGCCCATTTTCCCAGCAATAAGTTGTAGAGCCAGGAATTGTAACCAGGTCTCTTGACTTCTTGCTGAGTGTTCTTTCCATTACACCCAGTGTGTCTGCTTTCTGAAGAATATCTTCATATCTTTCTTTTTCAACTTTTTATTAAAAAAAAAAAGCTCAAAATACTAGAGAAAGCAGATCCTTAGTAAAGATTAAGTTGAATGAATTCATAACCATCTTTTAATAGCAAATTTCCATATAAGTTTTCTGAAACTACGTGACCCATATTATCTCCCTCCATTTTTCTCTTCCCACTCAGGGAGCTGACAAGCAATTATTTTGGATTATATGTATTATCACACAAAATATATTTCCATATTATTCATTTTTGTAAGTGAATAATCTTATAAAACTAAAACCCCCAAATATATAGCCAAATAAACAAGTTAATAAGTCACATGTTTTTATTTGCATTTCTTCTCTAACATTTCTTTCTCTGGCAGTGGATAGCACTCTTTTTCATAAGTCGTTCAGAATTGTCCCGAATCATTTTATTCCTATTAGTAGCAAAGTCTATCATATTTGATCCTTCCGCAATATTGCCGTTATTGTGTATAATGATTTCCTGATTCTGCTTATTTCATCCTGTATCCATTCACTTAGATCTTTTCAGTTCTTTCTGAAATCATCCTGTTCATCATTCCTTATAGCACAATAATATTCCATCACCATCACCTACCTCAATTTGTTCAGCTATTCCCCAATTGAGTGACATTCCTTTAGTTTCCAATTCTTTGCCACCACAAAAAAAGCAGCTATAAATATTTTTGTACAAATAGGTCTTTCCCATTTAAAAAATTTTTTTGGGGGGGGATGCAGAACTAGTAATGGTATTACTTATTTATTTTTAATTTTTAAAAATTAATTTTAAAGTATTTTTCCATGGTTACATGATTCATGTTCCTTCCCTCCCCTTTTCCTTCCCCCCTCCAGAGTTGATAAGCAATTGCACTGGGTTATACATATATTTTTACTCAATTCTTATTTCCTTTTTGTAATAGAATAATCTTTTAAAACAAAAACCCCAAATCCTATTCCCCTATAACCAAGTAATAAATCATACATTTTTTCTTCTGCATTTCTACTCCCATAGTTCTTTCCCTCTCAATGTGGATAGCATTCTTTAAGTCCCTTTGGATTTTCCTGGATCATTGCATTGCTATTAGTAGCAAAGTCTATTACAATTGATTGTACCATAATGTTTCAGTTACTGTGTACAGTGTTCTCCTGGTTCTGCTCATTTCACTCTGCATCATTTCATGGAAGACTTCCCAATTTTTATAGAAATCAAGCAGTTTGTCATTCCTTACAGCACAGTAGTATTCCATCATACCACAGTTTGTTCAGTCATTCCCCAGTCAAAGGATACCCCCTCATTTTCCAATTTTTTGCCATCATAAAAAGAGCAGCTCTAAATAGTTTTGTACCAACAGGTCCCTTCTCATTTTAAAAATCTTTTGGGGATACAGAACTAATAATGATATTACTGGATCAAAAGGTATGCATTCTTTTGTAGCCTTTTGGGTATAATTCCAAATTGTCCTCCAGAATGGGTAGATCAGTTTACAACTCCATCAGCAATGCATTAGTGTCCCAATTTTGCCACATTCCGTCCAACAATTATCATTTTCCTTTACTTTGGCCAATCTGATAGGTATGAGTTGTTTTAATTTGCATTTCTCTAACAGGGTCACACAGCTGGGAAATGTCTGAGGTCAGATTTGAACCTAGGACCTCCTGTCTCTAGGCCTGACTCTCAATCCACTGAGCTACCCAGCTGCCCCCTGTGTCCCTTCTAATCTTGATTGCATTGATTTTATTTGTACAAAAACTTTTAAATTTAATATAATCAAAATTATTCATTTATATCTTAATAATGTTCTCTATCTCTTGTTTGGTCATAAATTCTTCCTTTCTCCATAGATCTGACAGATAAACGATTGTATGTTCCCCTAATTTACTTATGTTATGGTTAAACATTTATAATATCACTATGTTTAAATCATATACCCATTTTGACCTTATTTTGGTATAGGGTGTGAAATATTGATCTAAACCTAATTTTTGCCATACTGTTTTCCAATTTTCCCAGCAGTTTTTGTCAATTAGTGAGTTCTTATCTGAAAAGTGGGATCTTTGGGTTTATCAGACTGCTGAGATCATTTATCCTTAGTTTATTCCATTGATCCATCCTTCTATTTCTTAGCCAGTATCAGATTGTTTTGATGATTATCCTACAACCTATTTAAATATATTCATTAGGGGGCAACTAGGTAGCACAGTGCATCTGACCTAGAGTCAGGAGAATCTGCATTCAAGTGTGATCGCAATATTCCTAGCTGTGTGACCCTGGGCAAGTCACTTACTGCCCACCCCCCTTTACCTAGTTCTTTTCCTGCTGTCTTAGAGTTGTTAGTGAGGAAAAAAGAGCAAAGGTTTAAAAAAATATAGTCATTAGACAAACATTTATTTAACATATACAATATACAATTTGTATGTCTCTTTGTATCAGCCACCTATTATTTCACATTTGCAAATACATCTCTTTGTCTCATTCTTAAATAGTTTTCACATGTGTATATTTTGAAACTGGAAACTCTTGGGAAAAAGGGGCCTAGTGTAGTTTCTTCTAAAAAGAGGCTAAGCTGAATCATCTAATCTGAGCATGAATCTACCTTCTTGGTGGGTAAAATCAGCTGAATTCAATGTGGATTTGCTGAGTGTCAATATGTGAATGCTGGGTTAGTCACAGTGTGCCTTAAAATGAGGCACAAAGCACTTTGGCATAAGCATAACAACTGACATTTATTAACAGCCTACTGTGTTCAGGAACTAAATAAGTTGTTAGGAGATTTTTTAAAAAATTAGATTAGACTCAGTCCCTATCCTTTGTGAAGATGAAGCTAGAAGGGGAATAAGGTGCCCCCAGATATACCTATAAAATACAGTATTATATGTTTTTTCACTAAACCCTTACTTTTGGACTTAGTGATAGCTCTAAGACAGAAGAGCAGTAAGGGCAAGGCAATTAAGGGTAAATGTCACGACTAGGAAATGTCCAAGACTGGATTTGAACTCAGGTTCTCCTAACTCCAGGCCTGGCACTCTATCCACTATACAGCTCGAGCTAAGGGTGCTAACGTGGTGGAAAATAAAGCTTTCTGTGTGGAGGAAGGTCCATACCAACCTGAGAGATCAGGGGAGACTTTCTGGTGATGACAGGATTGCAGTTAGGGTTTAAAAAGATGGGTAGGAATTCAGCAGGCAAGGATTGAGGGGGGAGATCTAGGGCATTCCTAGCCATAGAGGGGGGGGGGTTAGAGAGCACAAACACCCCCAAGGGGAGAGTGGGGCAAAGTTGTCCAGCTGAAGCCCAAATTGCATGGGAGGCAGCAAGATGCAATGGGAAAGGTCCTGGGTTTAGAATCAAAAGTTTGGGATTGGAATCTCAATCTTGGTTCTGCCAATTGCTGTTTGTGTTACCTTGTGCAAGTCCCTTGATGTCCTCCGCTTTCAGTTTTCTCCTCTCTAAAATGAAGGAATCAGATTAGATGACCAGGATGGTTCCTTCCTGCTTTAGATCTATGAACCTGTGAGATAAGGCTGGAGGATAGCATAGCTTCAGATCACTGAAGGCCTTGAATGCCCTTGCATCCATTCCCTTGCCTGTGGGCCAGCTATCAGAAACAATTATAGTATCTGAATAATTGAAAAAGAGGGGAATTACAAATTTTGCGTATTTAAGCAATTTGTGAAATGGTCCTTCCTGACCATAAAGCAAGACCTGTACTTTCAGATCCATTGTTTGATCTGAATCTCTCTTACCTGCTTCCCTCATCCCCATCCTATAAAGAAACAAGGAAAGGAAAGAAACTAAGCATTTATTTAGTGTCTACTGCATGCCAGGCACTGTGTTAAGCAAATTTTATCTCACTTAATCCTTGCAACAATCTGGTATACGTCATATGGCTGATATTACAAGATCAGAAATTTAGAGCTCTCAGACAATGGTATCAAACTCCAACAGAAATCAGACGTACATAAAGATCTCTGCTGGAGGCATATGACTCAGAAAACCACATATTAACATTATCTCTGTCTTATTGTATTTTTCTTTGTTTTGTTAAATACTTCCCAATTACATTTTTTTTTTAACCCTTGTACTTTGGTGTATTGTCTCATAGGTGGAAGATTGGTAAGGGTGGCAATGGGGGTCAAGTGACTTGCCCAGGGTCACACAGCTGGGAAGTGTCTGAGGCCAGATTTGAACCTAGGACCTCCTGTCTCTAGGCCTGACTCTCAATCCACTGAGCTACCCAGCTGCGCCCCCCAATTACATTTTAATTTGGTTCCATCTACACTTGGGGTATAGTGGTGATGGGGGTGGTGGTAGGGACAGCAGGTTGGTATCTTTGCTCTAAGGGACAATCTAGTCCAACCATGTTATAGATAACAAGAGGTTAAATGATATACTTAGTGTCTCATGGGGCATGTCGGCATCAGGATTTGAATACAGGTCCTCTGAGTCTCAGTCCAGTGATCACTCTATGATGGCTAACTCTCACTTAGCTCTATCCTACAGAAACTGAGGCTCAGTGAGATTAAGTTGATTGATTAAGGCCAAAGAGCCAGTGTCAGTGAAAGGGCTCTAACTTTGTTTTTCTGATTCCTAGTCTGGTGTGCTCTTTTGTTAGCCTTGCCTGATATCAAAGGGGTGACAACCATGTGGCTACCTATAGATTTATTTGCACACTTCCCTGCTTCTCTTTGTGAAAATCTTTTACTTTTTTCAAAACCCATTGTAGATATTTCCTTCTCCACAAAGTCTTTCTTCCTTCTCCCTTCTTCTCCTCCCCCAGGTGAAAGTTATCTTAAATTTCTCCTAGTATTTGGTCTGAATCTCTGCATTGCACTTATCCAATTCTTCTTTGTAGCAATAATTTATGTAGAAATCCACTCTCATAGTAGATTGTAAATATCTGGAGAGCAGGGACCATATTTGTAATTTTTGCTTTTCTGTAACTGGAGTCAACTCAATGCATTCATTAAATATTTTGTTGTGTCTGACTCTTCATGAGCCCATCTGGGGTTTCTTGGCAAAGATACTGGAGGTATTTCCTTCTCCAGTTCACTTTCCAGATGAAGAAAGTGAGGCAAACAGGGTTAAGTGACTTGCCCAGAGTCACACAGCCAGTAAGTGTCTGAAGCAGGATTTTAACTTAGGTTTCCCTGTTCTAGGCCAAGCACTCTATCTACTGTCCCTCTTAGCTGTCCTTCCTTATCTATAGTACATGCTTAATACAGAGTGTCCCCAGAATTTTGGTTTTATAAGATTATTTACTTACAAAAATGAACAATAAGGAAATATGTTTTGAGTGATAATACACGTATAACAGACTGAATTGCTTGCCAGCTCTGGGCGGGGAGATGGGAGAAGGGAGGGAGACAATTTGGATCATATAACTTTGGAAAACTTGTGTGGAAATTTGTTAGTACATGTTATAGGTAAAATAAAAAATAAATAAAGTGTCCCCAAAGACTTAGTGGACTTGTAAGCTTAAACACTGTATCTGTTTGGTGAATTGGATTTATTGAATTCTTTCTCTTCAAGGATCAGTGATGTGATCTCAAGATCACATGATTCAATAAGAGTATGTAACGATGTGTAGTCCTTGTTGTAAATGGGTAAGTACAATATTTCTGCAATTTTCCTGCATGCTTGTAGGATATAAGCTACCTCAATTGGGCCTTGCTGGTGATTCAAGGATATGTTTTTTTTTTTTTTTAAACCCTTGTACTTCAGTGTATTGTCTCATAGGTGGAAGATTGGTAAGGGTGGGCAATGGGGGTCAAGTGACTTGCCCAGGGTCACACAGCTGGGAAGTGGCTGAGGCCGGGTTTGAACCTAGGACCTCCCGTCTCTAGGCCTGACTCTCACTCCACTGAGCTACCCAGCTGCCCCTCAAGGATATGTTTTGATTTTATTTTTATGCATAATTTTATACACCTAGAATATATATATGTGTATATATACATATAATATGCATTCATATCTAGAATTTTCTCTTTTCTGTTTGTTTTTTTGGGTTGTTTTTTTTTTGAGAATTGATTAATACACCTCATAGCTTAGCCATGCATCCCAGGGTGATTCTAGTGTTGGTCAATACCCTCCTGAGAGGGGATTGTATAATTATCTTAAAATCCAAAGTTTAAGATCTTTTAAAGTCATTTTAGGAAAAGAAAATCGCCAACACCCCAAACCAAGAAAGTGGATCTTCTGGAGAAGATTCCATAAGGATGCCTACAGAAATCACACACTACACCAAGAGATCCAGAGTGAATTTTGGGATGAACTGAATTGAAGGAGGTTGAACCTATCATTTATTCTGATTGTAAATTCTTATGCCAAGAGAGTTAGTGGGCAGAGAAAAAGTTTGATAAACTGAGGCAAGAATGGATTTCACTCTCTGCTCTTCTCTTCTATGTTTGTTGTTGGCTAGACTTCCCTGTGAGAGTGTCTAGGGAGCCTTAATGCTGGCCACAGAATAGCAAACTAAATAGAGTGCAAGGAAAGTAACATTTCTCTCCAATTTTTCCATCTTTTCCCCCTGTTATTTTTGATTTAATAAAATTATTCATTTATGTCTAGTCTCATAAATTTCACTCTTACAAATGCAAACCAGGCTTGAAATTAGGAGACCTGATAGAATTCTGGCTTTGTCAGGTTAGGAACTAACTGTGTGATCTTGAATTTTTCTGGACTTCAGTTTCTTTCTCTTTAAAATGATGGTGTATATTAGCAGAATTGAAGTTCCTTGAGGGGAGGGTTTTGCTTCACTTTCATCTCTATATCTGTGGCCCACAAGAGGTACTTGATAAATTTGTATTGGCTTGTGTTGGATTGCAGAATAAAGAACACATATATCAACCATAAACCAAGAGAACATTCCAGTTTATTTTGAAAGTTTTTTTTATCTACTACAGAATTTCTGATGGCCAAATATTATTATTATTAACCTTTGCTTATAAAGACGTGACCTAACAATAAGAGCACCAGAATATCTTAGTAAGAAGGCTGTTTTTCTTCTACTTTTCCTCTGTGAGCTTCAATTTTCTCATCTATTAAATGAAGGGGAAGAAATGATAAGAGGATTACCAAAGTTTCCTTCTATTTCTGACAATCTATGTTCAATATTCAAAAGACCCTTTGAGATTTAATATTTTATGTTCCAAGATCCCTTCTTGCTCTGACAAAATTTGTTCCTACTTCTCTGCAGGATTCCATGCTATTTTAATTCATATTAGAAAGATTATCTAGTGTAAAGGAAGTTTAGAGTCCAATTATAGAGCCAAGGAATGGGTTATATAGTAATAGTACAACGTGTGAAGGCTCTTAATCAGCACAGTGTGGTGGAAAGAGTTTTCACAGTACATGGAAGCACCTGTGATCAAGTCATGGCTCTGCTATTTGTGAAAGTCCAATAGGTTCTTAGGCTTTTAAAAAAATTCCAAAATTGCTTTTATTTAGTTGAAAGTAGTCCTAAAGAAACTGTGATATCGGGCCTTTGTACAAAAGATTTCAAAAAGGAAAAAGCATAGGGCAAAGAATATATACCCTTGTGTTCCATCCTAGGGAGAAAAAAAAGACTGGCGAAGAACATCCAAGGGCAATTCTTCAGGGGATGTTCGATATAGAGAATGTGTCCATCTGTCTGTCTCTAGTTTCTTTCAGAGTTCACAATTTGGGGACAGGAGTACTCAGTCTTCCCACTCTCCCCCACAACCTGAAGTGGTAGCACTTAAAGTGGAACCAAAGCTGGAAGATGCCATTGGTAAACTGACAGCTGGAGCCTTAGCAGTATGAATGCACCTACTCCCGGTTGACAGTCTTGAACATAATGTCCTCATAGGGAGATCTGGCATCGAAATATAGAACAGAAAAGTCTTTTTTGTCCTGGCATGCCTCCTGGAAGTACTCAGGTGTAGACTGCTCGTCAGTCAGGTCTGAGTAAAAGATGTTAAACTTGAAGCCTTGCACAATCTTTGGCAGGGGTGTTGTCAAAGTCACAGTGGGTTCGGTTGTATTTGTTTCTCTCAAAACCTGTGAAGACACAGTTAAAGAAGCAAGGCTTATGGAGATAGTATTTGCCTGCCCACAGATGGATCTTGCTGGTGAGGAGCTCAAAGCACTGAACTGACGTTTGTCTGTTCCCATTCCCTCCATGGTCTGGTGAAGAAGACATCTTCCGTGTTCTCACCGGCAAATCTTGATATCTTTAGCTGTTGCTGAGAGAGTAGGAGGCTCTGAAGATCCTCTTCTGATTCTACCCCATGGGCGTTAAAGGGCAGCTGATGGGAGGTGAGCTACCTGGGGCTGTACTTGCCAGCATTATAGTCATCTATGCTTTGCTGGATCAAGTCATCCTGCATTAGCATGGCTTCCCTGTCCACCCCCCTTCCCCTCTTCCCCTCTGATTCAGCGTTGGCATCTTTTTCAACTTCAGGCTCCTCTGAGGTACTTGATATGAAGGCCCAGTTGGTTCTGACCTGAGTCTTCAGGCTCTGATGTCTTGTTAGAAGATGCCTCTTTCTTGAGGATGAGGAACAGGTGCTCACTCTTAGCCCCTTGCTCTTGTTTCAACATCTACAATTTTTGCTGTAGTACCTCCTGATGATGCTCATGGAGTCTGGCTCTGGCCATGTGTGCCTTGAGTTGCTCTACCAGTAGCCAATGTCCAGGTTGAGTTCCCCCTCAGAGGATCTTGTCCTCAAGGTCCTGGAAGATCACCTGGAGCTCAATGTAGGTCTTCCTTTTGAATATCAATTGTACATCAGAATAGAGGCATTTATTCCTTTTCAATGCCCTCCTGGTTCCCTTCTAGATGCCTCAAGTTTGTGGAGTTTAGAGCTCTCATCTTTTGTAGTGATGGTCACATCTCTCCAGAAATCTACATTCTTGCCCTCCAGCAGTTCTTCCATGTCTGATACTGTGAGGCCATTGAGGAAGGCATAGGGCCCATGCATCTCCACAGCCAGGTCATTATCTCCTGCACTGATATACTTGGCCAGGAGGTCAGTGGGCTTGGCCCATCCATTCTTAATAAAGTTTGGCTTTTAGAAGGTGAAAGTTGTATTCTTGTTCTTTGAAATGCTCTTTTTCCTTTTCCCTCTTTAGCTTCCCTCTCTCAGTCCAAGCATAGTCTCTTTGCTTCACCTTCTGTAATTCAAGTTGATTGTGTTTCCGGATCTTGTGTTTCTCTCTTAGTTCTTTCTCTTCCAGGTGGATGATCCTTTTCTTCCCTAGTGCCTTGTTCCATATGAATGTTCCCAGCAGATTATTGCCTTCAAAGGGGCTGTCAGTATTAGTGTAGCCCTTACACTCCTCACTCCAGCTCATCTTTTCTCTTTTCTTCCCTCCTTTGGCCTTCTTCTTTGCTAGTTTCCCGGGAACATTTCTCCTCAGGTGTGTCAAAGACCTTTTGCAATTTCTCTTGATTCTTTTTCTCTTCTGTTAGCCTTTCTTGCTCCTGAATGTTCAAGATGTCCAGGGCCTCTTGAGGGTTCTGAGAGCTGAGATACAGAAGACACCAAGGAAGTGCATGATCTGGTATTGTGATGTCTCCTCCTGCAACTCCTCCTGAGACTCCTCCTTGGCTCATTCACAGAATCTGTCTGGGAAGACTACCCATATCAGGGCTGTGACTTCCTTGGGTTTCTATGATCTCTTTCAGGTATCTTGTATTTCTTTGATTTCCTCCTAAGTTGGTTTTTCTTGGAGTCTGGTCCCATTCTCTGCTCCTGGTTCCACTGCTATGGAGGCCTCTTCTTCCCCTCAATGTTCTTGCATATCCGTTGTCCATCATTGGAGTTCCTACTCCTGCTCTTGCTCTGCCACTGCTTTTGACACCTATGCCAACCCAGGTATAAATAATAACCCCTGGTTCTTGGGCTTTGGAGAATGTTTCCTCTTACTGAGGTGCAGTTTAAAAAAACCCAAACACTACAAAATGATAGTGATTGGACAGCCCTAAACTGGTTTCTAATTGTTTAAGATTGTCTACAATTTAAAGATTTAAATTTTGTCTAAAATTAAAGGCCTCTATCTTTGTCATCAATTTTATTTCTCCTTCATCACTTTTGGTGGGGGAGGAAGAAACCTAACTTTCCCACCCATATTACAGAGAATATGGGTCCTGGGAGCTTGTTTTTTTTTTTTGTTTTTTTTTTCCTGATGTGCTAATCTAGGGGAACTCCCTGCCACCCAATTTCTCTGCCACCAGGTAGAATAAATATGTCAATCTCCAATGAGACGGTAATGAGTTTTTCCTTTTCTAGCAGTAGCTTCATAAGATAGCATTAAGCTATTGGGTTTCCCTGGATGGAAGAAGTAACTTGTCTTGAGAATTGCAGGAAGTAAGGGCATTTTTGTAGGCAGATTCACTACTGAGTTCTAGAGAACTTTAGAGAAATTTACATGCCAATTTCCTGGAAGTCTGTACTTCACTGAAAAATTGAATGCATTTCTTAAAAAGGGGTTTTTTGGTGAAAGTATGAAGAGATCATACCCAGAATCATGTTACCTTCTCAGATACAAATGTGGTGGCCTCAATTCTGTGATTAATTTTCCCAAGTTTAATTATTACTTCAGACAGAGCATCCCAGGCATTTAAATAGAGGACCTTCCTGGACTAAAGATCTTCCTTTCTGGAGAACTGTGTCAGGAAGGGGATACATCAGGGATCATAAATTCTCCTTTGCCTTTTTAACACTTTATGGGCTCCCAGGCAGCCCCAACAATAGGATAGGGAGTGACTCTTAACAGCTCATTAAGGTTGTTTTTACCAAATGCTAATAATAAAAAGCAACCCTAAAAGCCTGTCTCATTTTTATTCAGAATGCCCTACTGCCGAATATAAAAAGATGCCATAAAATGGAAATGCCAGAGAAAGCCACTAGATGCAGTTATTTGCTGAAGCCACATTAAGATTTCCACATTAACTTGTAATCTCGGAGGTAATAATAGATGTATTTGGCAATTGGGTAGCTGTTGGGGAGAATAGAAATTCTCTACACACAGCTTGAAAAAAGCTGTTGTGTCTTTAGAATGTAGATAATACATACATTGAATATCATGTGCATATGATTGTAGCAGGCAGAAAAACTAAGCAAAGCGTAGCTTTATATGTCTATAACAGAGAAACAATATCATGGACATGTTAAAATTTTTATTTCCTGTCTGTTCCTAACATTATTAGTAAATGAGGAAAAGATTCTTTGTAGAAAAATGAATTCATTTCTCCACTCAGCTTCCTGATCCGGGTCTTTAAGACCACACTGCTCTATGTAGCTTAATATTAACCTCCAGTATTAAAACAGGTTTGGGAACAGTGCTGGGGGAGGGTAGGTATTGGGGGAATGCGAATCCAAAAACATCTAGGAACTGAAAAGAAGTTATGAAATTATTATATGAATTAGAAATGTTCTATTTCATCTATACTTATATATGTACCTCAAACCTATATCTATGACCATATGAGTTATAAGAAAATTTTCTATAAACTTTGAAGTGCCATATAAATATCAGTGGTTATTATTATTATTATTTTGAATGATGAAGTCAAATATGCCCCCAATCCTAGATATAGGATTATGAGAAAGATGAATATTTTTTCTTAAACTACTTCTCTCTCTCTCTCAGTATCTGTAACCCTATCCATATGGGAAATGGCATCATTTCTCATTCACATAAATATTTATATCACTTCTGCTTTAATTTCCAGATATTATTTAACTACGTTGTTTCCATTCATAATCCTTTTGGAATACTGCCCTTTTTAGATCAACATTAGCTATCTCTGAAAAGTTGGCTTTATAATTTTCTTTCTTTTTATCTGGAAGTTGTTCCAATGAGGAAAATATAGGAATCTGGGGTAGAAGAGTAAGCTTATGTTTCTGAACAGCCAGGCATCCTGACAAGAGATGTCATGTACTGTAATTGAAAACATTCTTATACTCTTCTGGGTCTTTGCTGTTGTTATTAATAGGCGAGCAAAACTTTTTAATATTATACCACCCCTTCCCAAGATCTCCAGAATGCCATATCACAAATTAGTATATGAAGACTGTACCTCTTCATTCTTGTTTTGGATATCCCCTGAATTTGGTAGATAGTCTCATTTTCTTTAGATTAAGGCTGATATGGAAAATAGATACGTTCATAGCTCACTAGGGTCCATTTGCCCAAGCTATGCCACATGTATGTCTGAAGTGATTTATGATTCTCTCCACAACCTTGGCCTTTTCAAGGAAGAAGATGGTGAAGTTATAGATAATTAGAATTGACTCTTTAAATTATAAGTGCAATATGGCTGAAAGGGGTGTGTGTGTGTGTGTGTGTGTGTGTGTGTAGGGAGACAGATCTCCGAATAGTTCTCTGGATTCCTTCCTAGTTACCAGTTTTTTAAAATGTGTTCCTAAAGTTCTTTAGTGAAATACTTCTGGAAGTCACATTAATGACAAATCCTAGATAAGCAACATCTTTATGAGAATCCTTCCAGTTCTGCAAAGACAGATGTGTCTCCGAACTTTACCTTTAACCACCAGATGGCCAAGTTGTGATTCCCTGCCACCCACTACCTCCCAAAGGAAAGGAAGGGATTAGTTTCCTTGAGATCCCTGGTCCATTGCCCTGCTTGGTACTGGCACTAGCACTGGGGTTAAATAAATGGTGAATGGCCTTTAGTTTGGAAAAACTGCTGAGTCCCACCATATGGGCTGCTCCCGGCCCCCGAATATGCTTTATTGGCATGGCTTAGAGGTTTACAAGCAATCTTCTTGAAGTTTTAATGGTGGCTTGGATGATTTATCCTATTTGGAGAGTCACTGCTATAAGGAGACACCCAGTTCCTGGGCTTTTGCTTTCGTTTATTATCAAAACCTTTAATCTTTCCCACAATGCGGCCTCCATCTCCCATAAATAACCCCATTATGGCCACACAAAGAACATATAACCACTCTCATATAAGTTTGGACTTTTCAAGTCATACTTTTTGGAAACAGTTTAACTAAAAACCAGAGCATTTTAGAAGGATGGGAAGTAGGGAGAGGATGGAAATGGTCTGAAGAGATATTTCTGACTTCCAGCTATTACAGGTAAATTGATGGACTTAAGGAAGATAGCCTTGGAAAGGTTACAGTTTCTAATCTTTTCCTCACCAGAATGGTTTTGAGTCTATGTTTTTAATATGCTGGGATCTCCTTTCATTGCCCTGATCTTACTCAGCGGGAGAGGAGCTGACAGTAACACCAATGTGTTTAAAACAGATAAATTACTCAAGATTTCAATTTTAGGGTGTCCCTTCCTAGGTCTCAACATAACCCCCAGAAGAAGGAGAGACCATACCAGTATACACTATGCTAGATTTCTGATGTTCACAGATGAATAATTTTAGAGCTGGCAAAATTTTGACACATTTAATCCCTTGTCTTCATATTATGATGAAGAAAGTGGAGTCCAGAGAGAGAAAAGTACTTGCCTAAGGAGTACATAGATATAGGCCATAGAATAGTAGAAAGGAACTTTCGAGAACATCATCTGGATCATAGATCTAGAGCTAGATGGGACCTCAGAGGCTTTCTAGTTCATCCTCCTCTCCCATTGTACAGATGAGGAAAATGAGAACCTGAAATTAAGCAACTTACCCATCATATACATAGTAAACATTATAGACAGGATCTGAATCCAAATCCTTTGACTCCAAAGCCAATGATCTTTCCATTTTACCAGATGCCTCTTTATCAATATGTGGTGTTTCCGAAGTCTTAAAGGTTTGCCAAACACTTTTCTCACAACAGCCCTGTGAGGTAGCGGCTGTAAATCTCCTTCCTCTTGTTTTATAGATGAGGAATCTGAGGCTTTGAAAGGGTAAATGACAGTGTATGTGGTGGGATTTGAAATGAGGTCACACTGCAAAACCCAGTTTTCATAGAAAGAAACTAATGCCTGGCTGGAAAGTTTAAGCGACTTTCTCAAGTTTACCTAGATAGATAGTAAGTTACAGTGCCTGGTCTCAAACCTAAGTCTTCTAATTCCAAATGTGGAGTTTTACCATTATACTAAATATATTGTACATACAGATCCAATAGTATGTATATATGCTACGTGTACAATATATATATATCTATAATTTTAGTGTATAGATACACTACGGTATTCCCAAATGCATTTTTGTACATAATTGTCCATTTAGTCTAAAATGCTCTTTAATAATCTTTATCTAATTATTCTACTCTGGTCTTTCATTTACTATATCCTATACCACTACGTGTTACCCCTAGAATACCTCTAAGAGGTCAGACTTAGATGTGCAAAAGAAACTCAGAAGCAGATTCTCAATTCCTGTAAATCCTTGTATTGAAATGACCAAAAAGGCCAGTGACTTAGAATCGTACTGTGTCCTCAGGCTTTCACCTCATGTAACTGCACAAATACATAACAAATGTACTTCCAAGAATGTATTTAAGTTTCCTCACGGAATTATTTGTGAAGTGAATGAGTAAGCCACTAGTTTTTAGAAAGTAATAACTGTTTCCTGAGTGCATGAGTGAAAGGTACATTTTTAGTTATGGAAACAGTATGAACATGATAAGCAAGACCAGAGAGCTTTAGAAACTTCAAAAGAACAATTCTCAGCTGCCCGTAGTGATTGATGAGCCTATAACAACCATGGGGGAGGGGGGAGAGGGATGTGGAAATGGCATAATTGTTTTTCAGGTGAGAAAAATCAAGAAAATCTTTGAGTTTTCTCATTTTGGATAGCCCAGAGTTTAGGCAACTAAGATTTAAGAATACCTCACTTCATAAATCTTGAAGAGGTGAGATTTTGTTGATTTGTATTGTGATATTAATCAGATATAAATCAGAATTCAGAGTGAAGGCTGGATGAGAATCTTAAACAACTATCCTTCTGTACCAGGTTCTGTTGCTTAAAAGCAAAAACAACATCTTTAGAAGCATCAATTCAATACTTCACCTGAGCAATAAAACTCAAGAAAGTCGTAGTATTATATACCTCTTGAGCTGAAAGAAATCTCAGCGGCTATAGAGTCCAGTCCCCTCATTTTGCAGAAAAGGAAATGGAGGCCCAGGAAACTTAAATGACTTACCAAATTCACACAGGTAGAAGTACAGGAACTGAAGAATATCTCAAAAGACCAAGCTGCATTGATTGACCCAATGTATTTTTTTTTAATCGACAAGGCAAAGAAAATAGAAATAGGATGAACGATTTAATTTCAGCATAAAATTATAATAACATTTTTGCATCAATTGGTGCGTCTGATCTTTCTAAACCTCTGAGGCAAAGTTTAAACCCAGATCCTATTTGCTAATGCTCTTTCTGCTGTATCATGTTGCAATTTAAATATTTTATTTTATACATAGTGAGAAGTGTCTGTGGTATATAGAAAGTTGGCTTCTAAGTCAGGAAGACCTGACATAAGCTGGTTATGAGATCCTGAACAGGTTCTAACTTTGCAGTGCTTCAAGTACAATTCTAAATCTATAAAAGGCAGAACAGGGGCTGATGGACAGTGGTAGAGGGAATTTCCTCACTGAAAATTCTCTTTGCAAGGAAATTCCCTATTACAAGTAGAATTTTTAAAGAATCTTAAAATATCTTTAAAAAATGACCTACTATGTATATATGTATATATATGCATATACATGTGCAAATAGTTTGTCACCTGAAATATGTAGACATATATATATATATATACATGTATATATATATATATATATATATATATATCACATAGATTCACCATTTTATTGCTTTTTTTTTAAACCCTTAACTTCTGTGTATTGATTTATAGGTGGAAGAGTGGTAAGGGTAGGCAATGGGGGTCAAGTGACTTGCCCAGGGTCACACAGCTGGGAAGTGTCTGAGGCCGGATTTGAACCTAGGACCTCCTGTCTCCAGGCCTGGCTCTCAATCCACTGAGCTACCCAGCTGCCCCCATTTTATTGCTTTTCAAAGGAATTTGAAATTTTATTATTTATAATACAGTGAAGAGGTTATTCTTCTAAAAAAAGTGGGAGATGATATAACAAAGTGTGTATAACTGGGAGTCAAGAGATCTGAGAGCCTGAGCTCTGCCCCAATCTAGCTATATGAACTTGGGCAAGTTGTACTTCTTCTCTAGATTTTAAATGAGCTCAGCTATAAAACGAGAAGGGTGGGAAGGTTAAATGGTCTTAGTTTTCTCTAAAGATGCTACACTCATTCATTTGTTCTATAAGCTTACTATGGTAGGTATTAAAGTTATATAGGAAAACACTGAACAGACCTGCCCTCATGGCGATTACTCCTGGGGAAACACTATGCACATAGTCAATTAAAAAACCAAATTATAAGTTTATATTAACTTTCCACAATGATATAAATAAATATGAAGAAATGGGGCGTGGTAGCCTGGGGAAGGAACTTTCACCTAGGCAGGCTGCCATTCTAAATCACATGGATATTGAGTGGATCTATAGGATAGTGATGATATTGGTCTGAATATTATTCCCTGATAAAGGGAGATATTATATAATTCATAGTGTTTTGCCTTATCTAAAGAAAAATTATCAAAGTGGAAACAATACTAGGCTGAAAAGCAAAGCTCTAATTTAGTCCTGCCCATTAACATTATTTGTGTTGTCTGAAGTTCAACCTGGTACATTTGGAAAAGACTCCTCATTAGCAAAGAAAATGATTATGCCGTATTATGCTTTCATGAGAAGAGTTTTTGAGAATTTGGGAGAGGATAGGGGATCTTGCTGCTTCTACTTTCAAGAGAGGGTACATGAGATCTCTTCAGGAGAAGGCCCTTGGAAGAAGAAAAGGACTTTGGGAAGAAGCAGAAAGTGGAGAACCTTACCGTGTCTCTGATTTATAGCTTGCTACATGGGATACTTTTGGGAGATTTCCATTTGGATGAAATTGGGGGCTCTCTGTTTTGGCTGAGTTGATATAGCTTCTAAAACCACATGATTTTCTCAGTAGATACAGAAAAAGCCTTTGACAAGTCCCATACTCATTTATGTTAAAAACAAAAAAACAAAACAAAGAACCAGTCTTTACAAAGATTAGGCCCAAAGGAACCTTCAAAAAATCTATTTAAAACCAAAATAAGTATGATATGCAATGGAGACGCACTAGAATCTTTTCCAATAAATACAACAAACAGTAAAACAAAGTTGCCTACTCTCTCTTCTATTATTTGATATAGTTCTAGAAAAACTAGCAACAAAAGAACTGAAAGGCACAAATACAGGCAAAGAGAAAAATATCTTTATTTGTTTTTTTGTTTTTTTAATCCTTACTTTCCCTCTTAGAATCAATACTATGTATTGGTTCTAAGGCAAAAGTGGGGCTAGAAAATGGGGGTTAAGTGACCTGTACAGGGTCACAGAGGTAAGAAGTTTCTGAGGTCAAATTTGAACCCAAGACCTTCTGGTTCTAGTCCTGGCTCCCTATCCACTAACCTACCTAGCTTTCCCTAGTATCTTTTTTGGTTGATGACATGATGAGTTACATAGAAAATCCTAGAGAATCAACAAAAATATGAATAACTTTAGTTATAAGCTACAAAACAAATCGACAAAAATCAATAGCATTTCTATATATTAACAAGATCAATAGTCAATAATAGGAAGGGAAATATATTAAATGGTTAGCAATTTACCAAAGCATACTCAATACTTCTATAAAATCAACTACAAAATAATTCTTAAAAAGTAAAAGAACAACTTAAATAACTGGAGCATTAGTCAGTGCTCATTGTACCAGTATAATAAAAATAACAATACTACCAAAGTTAATTTACGGTTTAAATGCTATAGCAATCTGCCAAATAGATACTTTATTGTACTCAATAAAATAATAAAATAATAACAATTCATTTGAAGGAACAAAAGCTCTAGAATATCATTGAAAATGACGAACACAAAAGTAGTAATAAGAGGGGGAATAGTACTTCAAGATTTTAAACAATATTATAATGCATCGGTCTGGTATTGGTTTAAAAACACAAAAGTAGAATATCCTAGATGAGGAAAAATCTGAAATACTGTAACTTAAATCATCTAGCTTTTGATACCCCCCAATTATTCATATTATTTGATATGAATTGCTGGGAAAACTAGAAAGAAATCTAGCATAAATTAGGCTTTTATACCATTTCTCATAATAAATTCAATATACCAAAACAACTTGAATATTAAAGATTATACCACTAAAAAATTAAAAGAGAAATGGGTAATATATCTTTTATAGCTGGGGAGGGAGGTTAATTTTTAACTCAAAAAAGCATAGAGGTATTTAAAAGAGATAAAAGATATTTGTATCACATGAAATCATGAAGCTTCTACACACAAAGAAAACACACTCAAAAAAAGAAGGAAAGTGTTTGCAAAGACAAATCTTTAAATTAGATTTTTTGGATAACAGTTTAATGTCATATGCATATGCATATACACAAATATATATATATATATGTATATATATATATAATCAAAAGTCATTCTCCAAAAGATAAATGGCTAGAAGATATGGATGGTTCTCAAAAGAATGATTAAAATATTAACAATCTTCTGGAAGAATTTTCCAAAATACGAATGCAAATCAAAACAACGTTGAGGGGCAGCTGGGTGGCTCAGTGGATTGAGAGCCAGAGGAGGTCCTGGGCTCAAATCTGTCCTCAAACACTTCCTAGCTGTGTGACCCTGGGCAAGTCACTTAAGCCCTTACCACTCTTCTGTCTTAGAACACAGTACTGATTCTAAGATAGAAGGTAAGGGTTTAAAACAAAAAAACAAAACATTGAAGTTTTGCCTCACACCCAGTTGGTTGGAAAAGATAGGAATAATCAATGTTGAATGAGTTGTACTAGCACACTAATACTAGATTAGGGAATTTGTGCAAGCATTCTGAAGAGCAATTTGGAATTATGTAGACAAAATGACTAAAATATCCAGATCTTTTGACCCAAAGACTCCACTACTAGGCATATAAAGTCAAATACATTTTTTAAAATGGGTTTTTAAGACACCCTATACACATAATATTTATAGCAACACTTTTTGTGGCAGCAAAGAGCTGGAAACAAAGTAGATATTCATCATTAAAGAAATGGATTGAGCTGTACATGAACATAACAGAATCTCTGTCATTCCCATTCTTTCATTGATTATTTTTTTTAATACCTTACCTTCTTCACTCTGGAGGTGGGATGGCATGGCGATAATGAAATGAAAATGAGCCAGAATGCAAGAGGCTGTTCTCTCTTGGCATCTGCTGATTTTTATTTTTATACTCTTTTTCTTTATGATCTCATACAGGTTTTGGTTTTCCCATACATTCAAAATCACACATTAACTTTTGAAACATCATATGATTGGCATTTATTAATTATCTTACTATGGTTAAACAAAGAAGCAAGCTTGTCAATAATTATTCATTACGGAATGGCTAAGTTGGAACTTATTATTTTCAGCCATCCGTAAGGTACAAGAACATCATTTCCTAGTTAAGCATAATAGTTGATTATATTTTAACTAATTAAATCATGTATATTGTTACTTTATACTATTCATACCTATCATCAATCAAGAAGATAGTCATGGTAGTTGATTACATCAAATAAGATACAATAATATCAGTCTGGTCCAAATTTTGTTCCCATTATATTCTTTCATTTTTCACTAATTTTTTAAAAGTATGCTGTTCTTTCTGCTACAGGGTTAATAAGAATGCAGTTCTGGAAGGGTGATTTTGTGCTAATTTGTCATTACCCTGTTTTCCTTGTGTTTCACTGTTTCCTTGGTCTGTGGGAGTTTGGGAACAAACCCAGGCCAGGTACATTCTTGCTGGGGAATTTAGAAACTTGCATTAACTCACTAACTGCTGGTTTTTTGCTGGGCTGATTTTAGGGAAAGTTTCTATAATCTGGGGATTTGTATAGGGGTTTATTTTGGGATAGTGGGTAGTCTGTGACTGTCATGAACCTGCATTGTTTTTCTGTGTCTCCCTGGGCAGAATAAGGATGCTGATTGCAATAGTTTCAATGCAAGTGAATGTCACTGTAAAAAGAATCACATAGGGTAAACTGAGTGTGGAATTTCCATCCTCCTGACAGCCTGCTGTGCTGGGTTGTCAGAGCTGGTGACTAGCTGTGCTAACCGTCATGGCTTTGATGGCTTCCTGCACCTTCTGTCTTAGAACTCATACCAGTTCTAAGGCAGAAAAGCCAGGCATTTGAGGTAAATGACTTCCCAGGGTCAATAGCTAGGAAGTGACTGAGGTCAAATTTGAGCAGATCCTTTCACTTATTTTCAATTCCTTTCAGGACATTTCTCTCTGGCTGTCCTTATGGCTAGAATCTGCTCCACTTACTAACCTCCCTGGCTTTTTTTAAAAGTTCCAATTAAAATACCACTTTCTACAGGAAGCCTTCTCCAATCCCTCTTCATTCTAATGCCTTCATTCTTTAAATTATTTCTTATTTATCCTCTGTGAAGCTTGCTTCCTATATATTTGTTTGCATGTTGTCTCCTCTATTAGAGTGCAAGCTTCTTGAAGGCAGGGACAGGCTTTTATCTCTTTCTGCATCCGCAATACTTAATATAGTTCCTGGCATATAGTAAACATTTTAAAGTGTTTATTGAACAATTGATTGTTATATGACAAGATCCATCACCACTCTGCATTTTTCAAGAGCTGGCAAGTTAATGGGTATTATTAGTACATTGTCAAATTAAAATGTACATTTTAATGTAACAATCTATTTTGCTGGTTTTCTTTTTTCTTTTTCTTTCTTTTATTACAGAAATTCTTTGTTTTAAGGGATAGCTTTCATATATATATACATATATATACATAATATATATATGGAGAGAGAGAGAGAGACAGACAGACAGACAGAGACAGAGAGAGAGACAGAGGGAGGGGAAGAAAGAGAGAGGGAGGGAGGGAGAGACAGAGGAGGGACGGAGGAAGGGGAGAGAGAGGAAGAGAGGGATGGAGAGAGAGAGAGAGAAGGAGGGAGGGAGGAGAGAGAGAAGAAGGGAGGATGGGAGGGAGAGAGAGAAATTTAGGGTATGAAAAACCAAAAATGTCAATGAAATTTATTTTTGGAAAAAGATAAGTAACAAAATAGGTTGCTTTTGTTAATATATAAGACATTCCAAAAGTCTTAGTGGAATTTTAAGCTTGTAATGACTTCCAGAACACCCTAAATTCAGTTAGACTAAATATAGAGGCAGCTAAGTGGCTCTGGGCCTAGTGTAAGGAAGATCTCAATTTGATCTTGGCTTCAGACATTTACTAACTATGTGACCCTGGGTATGTCATTTAACCTCTGTTTGTCTTAATCTACTGGAGAAGGAAATGTCAAACTGCTCTAGTATCTTTGTCAAGAAAATCCCATGCATAACATTGGAATGCTGTGATCTGTGGGGTTGAGATATATGTTGAGCATATTTCCAGTTTAATTTCTAGTTCTTTACCATGACAAAAACAGCTATTATAAATTTTTGTGTGGATGTTTCCTTTTCCTCTTAGTGTAAACTAAAGTTGAAGAATAATTTAAAATACTCAAAAGACATTTCTGAAGTCTTGTCCTAGGCAATGGAGATCAAAACCAAAATACTCTTTGCCCTCAAGGAACATAATATATACATAATTTATTATATATATAATTTATATATTTAGTATAGCATGCTTATATATATAGTACATATAATTTACATTATACATAGAGATTTATAAATATATACAAAATAGAGTATGGTAATTTTGAGGGCAGAGTACTATGGATTTAAAAATTTTATAAAATATGATACTTAGTTATTGGATATTAATTTTAAAATCCACAATAATAACAAGTGGGAAGGAGATCACAAAAGGCTTTATGTAGGAGATGATACTTCAATTGACCTTTGAATGACAATAGGGATCTAAGAGACAAAAATAAGGAAAAAGTACTTTGGGTGGAGAGGTGGAACTGGATCGAAGTGAAGAGTTGAGGATGACTTTGGGTTCATAAACTTTGGTGACTAGAAATATGTATTACTTTAAATCAATCATTCGATTAACAAATATTTATGAAGCCCTTACTCTGTGCTAAAAACCAGATAAAAGTACAATGAGTGAAACAATTTATTCTTCCACAGAGTATTTTTTTCCATTAGGAGAGATAACATACACATATGTAAGTATATGCCACACAAATAAAAAGTTTATAAAGGCAAATATATGCAAAGCAATTAAAATGTAATTTGGGATGGAGGGCAGAAGCAGCTGGTGTATCAGGATAAGATGTTATTTAGACTACACTTTAAAGGAAGAGAAGGACTCTATTAGGTGGAGGTAAAGAGGAAGTGTATTTCATGTTTGGGGGATATCTAGGTTAAAGGAATGGAGACAGAAGATAGGATGTGGTGTGTAAGAAACAAAGAGGTCAAGTTTGACTGAACTGCAGAATATCTGAAGAAGAATGTCTGGGGAGATTAGAAGGATAGGTTGTGTCTTGGTTACATAGGACTTTAAAAACTAAAAGGCGTTTATACTATAGCCCAGAAGCAATAAGCCGTTGGGAGGGATTTGATGCAAAAAGAACGATTGGGAGGCAATTGCAATAATGTAGGCAAGAGACAAAGAGGGCCTAAACTAAAATCACAGCTGTATGAGGAGAGAAAAGGGATGGAATTCCAGAGATACTGCTAATTAGATCTGTATGGTGAAGGAGAATGAAGAGATAAGTATAATGCTAAGGTTCTTTTTTTATTATAAGTTTTTTTCCCAGATTACATGTTGGTATAATTCTCAATAATCATTTTCCGACATTTTGTGATCCATGTTCCTTCCCTCCTTCTGTAAGACAACATAATGTAACATAGATTGTACATATGTTCTTATACAGTACATATTTCTATGTTTGACATGTTGTGAAAGAAGACACATATTGCTTACATTAGAGAAGAATTCATGGAGGAAATAAAATGAAGAATGGCCTGCTTTAATCTGCATTCAGGCTTCATCAGCTCTTTCTATAGCAGTAGACAGCCTTAATTGCTTCTCTTGCTTTTTTATCTTTGACTGAAGTAAAGTAGATTCTATTCTATCCCTTTACCTTTACTTTGTATGGGTTTCCCTGCTTTAAATGTGTTTCTTGTAGATTGCATATTGTGAGATTCTGATTTTTAATCCACTTTGTGTTCTTTTTAATTTTATGGGTGAGTTCATCCCATTCACATTCACAATTATGCTTACTAATTTTGTGTTTCCTTCCATCTTATTTCCTCCCCCATCCCCGTTTATCCTTCTCTCTCTCCTTTCAACCTTTCCCTGTTGACCAATATTTTTGTTTCTGACTATTGGCTCCCCAAGTTTGCCCTCCCTTTTGTCCATACTCCCTTTTCTTATTCTCCTTCCCCTTCTTACTTTTCAATAGTGTAAGATGATTTGCTGATATTATTCCTATTTTGTGCCAGTTACTGATAAGAATAAGGTCCAAGTATCACCAGCCTCCACCCCATCTTCCCCTCTATGATACTGATTCTTATTTACTACCTCTTGTGAGATAATTTACCATCAATTTTCTTTCTTTTTCTCTTTCCCCAGTATAGTCTTTTTTATACCTTGATTTTGTTTTGCCTTTTTAAAATAACATCCAATAATAATCCATTTGCTCCCTGCTCTCTGTCTATATAATGTTCTTTTTCGTTGTCCTAATAGTGATAACTTAAGGATCATAAATAATTTTGATACCTTAGTTACTTTGAGTATCATAGATATTTTAAGTATCTTAGTTATCAACTTATGTAATAATACAATAAGTTTAGCACCATTGTTTCCCTTGATTACCTTAAGTATCTCTTATATAATTTTTTTTTTTTTTATCCTGGGACTCCATTCTAGGAGCATAGGGCCACAACCAGTAGGCAATGGGTCTTCAGGGTCACCCAGCTGGGAAGTGTCTGAGCCCGGATTTGAACCTAGGACGTTTATGTCTCTAGGCCTGGCTCTCAATCCACTGAGCTAGCCCAGCTGCCCCTACTTTAGGTTGCAGTTTCTTTAGCAGATGTAGTTTTTACAGGGTGGGGTTGCTAGCCCCACGCCCAACCCTCCTCCTTTTTCATCGGGCCTAGGGACCATCCTTAGCCCAGGAGTGGTAAGGGTGGGCGATAGGGGTCTATATTATGATATCTATATTATATAATAGATATCATAAATATTCTAGTTAATAATTTCCCATGTAGGAATATGATCATTTTAATCCCATTGAGTCTTCTGAGTTTTTTCTTTTCTTTTTACCTTTTTATGCTACTTATGAGTGGTGAATTTGATCACTGAATTTTCTTTTCAGTTCTCATTGTTGCTTTTCTTTTTTTCTTTTCTTTTTTTTTACATTTTTAAACCCTTAACTTCTGTGTATCGGCTCCTAGGTGGAAGAGTGGTAAGGGTGGGCAATGGGGTCAAGTGACTTGCCCAAGGTCACACAGTTGGGAAGTGTCCGAGGCCGGACTTGAACCTAGGACCTCCAGTCTCTAGGCCTGGCTCTCAATCCACTGAGCCACCCAGCTGCCCCCCAGTTCTCATTGTTTCATCAGGAATGTCTGGAAGTCCTTCATTTCATTAAATGTGTGTGTTGCTTCCTCTGGACCAAGGTTGGCAACCTTTTTTGGCTGTGAGAGCCATAAACGCCTTTGGAAGGAGGAGGATGGAGGCGGAAGGTGCTGAAATATGGGGTGGGGGGCTGAAGGGCCCCCTGGGGCACATCCTTGGGTTCTGCCCGGACTGGCCGGAGGTGGAGCCAGATATGGCTTTAGAGCCATACATTGCTGACCCCTGCTTCTGGACTATTATGTTCAGTTTGTCTGGTTAGGTGATTCTTGATTGTGGTCCTACATCTTTGCCTTGAAGAATATCATATTCCATACCTTTTTGTTCTTTAATATAGAAGCTGGTATGTCTTGTGTAAACCTATGATTCCATGATATTGTATTTTTTTTCTGACTGCTTGTAGCATTTTCTCTGTGGCCTGGGAGTTCTGGAATTGGCTATAATAGGCCTAGTATTGTTAAATCTGGGATCTCTTTCAGGTGATGATCAGTGGATCATTTCAATCTCTATTTTTCTCTCTTGTTTGAAAACAGGGCAGTTCTTGAAAATTTTCTTGCAATATGGTGTCCAGACCCTTTTTTTGATCATGGCTTTCAGGCAGTCTAATGATTATCTCTCCTGGTTCTATTTTCCAGCAAGATATCTCAAATTTTCTTCTTCTTTTTCATTCTTTTAATCTGTTTATTTTGTCATTTTCAGCAGTCTAATGAAGTCATTAGCTTTCATTTGTCCGATCCTAATTTTTAGGGAACCATTTTTTCTTTGGGGCTTTGTACTTCATTTTTTAGAGAGTTATTTTCCTGTTTTGGGGTTTATTTCCTTTTTCCTTGGGGAATCTGTTTTCTTCAGTGAGTTTTTGCTTTAAACTGTTGACTTTATCTATCATTTTTTAAAATAATTTTTCTTTTAAAAAGGAAATGCAGTGGAGTTAGCTGGATTCTGTTCCTCAGATGCCAATTCCTAGTGGTGCTGTGAGTGCCAGGGTTATTCATTTTGCTGAGGGTTCCCCTAGGTGCGCTTGCACTGGGCTGATCCTCAACCTACTCAGCATGTGGTTGCACCTGGCCATTCGTCACACAGCTGATGCCAGTACTCTTACCTTTTATTCCAGCATTTGTACCAGGATGCTCCTCATGTGGCTGATTCCATTGCTCTCAACTTTTACTCCAGTGAGACCAGGCATTCCTGCTTCTCCTCTATATTTTCCTTGGCTGAAACCCTGCTTCACCTGTTTTCTTGCCCCCAAAACTTGTTTTGAGCTGTTTTTCTTTTTTGTGGTTGTTTGGAGGAGAGTTTGAGTGAGCTTGGAATCTTCCTTACTCTGCCATCTTGGCTGTTGGAAGTTGAAGTTGAGGTTCTTTTTTATTTTTATTTATTTTTAATTATTTTTTATTTTGAATATTTCCTCCTACTTACATATTTCATATTTTTTCCCCTCTGAAGTTCTTTTTTTAAAATAAAAATTCAGTACTATTTTCTGTTTCTGTTTCTTTCTTTTTTTTTTTTTTTTAAACCCTTACTTTCCATCTTGGAATCAACACTGTGTACTGGCTCCAAGGCAGAAAAGCAGTGAGGGCTGGGCAATGGGGCTTAAGTGACTTGTCCAGGGTCACTCAGCTAGGAAGTGTCTGAGATCAGGTTTGAACCCAGGACCTCCCATCTCTGGGCCTGACTCTCAATCCACTGAGCCACCCAGCTGCACCCCTATTTTCTGTTTCTTACATCAATATAGTAACCTATATCTTTTCCTCTCTTGCCCCACTAGAGAACCATAGGACAAATAGCATCTTTCTGGAGAGAAAAAAAGGTCAAATGCTGAAATTCTCAGTTCTTAATCTGAGATAGTTTGAAAAATATGAATGGTTTGGGAAAAAGGGACTGGTAATGAGTTCAGTTAGGGGCATGTTGAGTTTGACATATCTTTAGGACGTCAAGTTTGAAGTTTCTAATAGGCAATGGCTGATAAAGGTCTGAAGCTTAGTTTGGGATCTAAAGAGGGCCTAGGACAGAAACACTTGGGGAAACAAGCACCAAAATAGGAGAGTTAGGGAAAGGGGTTTATTTTGAGGGAGAAGATAAGAAGTTCTATTTTAGATAGGTTGAGTTAGAGATGCCTCCAGGGCATACTGTTAGAAATATCTAATGGGCAGTTAATGATGACAACTAGACTGTGAAGAGAACCTGCATCTAGCAATGTGGAAGTGACCAAAAAAACTGGTTGTCATGAAGGGAGTGATAATGGTAAATATTCTAAGTGCTCCAGTGGAATTCACACAAGGCAAAAAGAACACAAGAATGCTTTAGGAACACAATGGCAAATTTATAGGAGGACAGGAATGAGTGTCAGACTAGAAGGAATGTACATATTTATATGATTAGAGATTCACTGGAATATGATAGTATCAGAATAAAACACAAAAATTGAGATTAAGTATGTTATAAAAATGTCTCTTTTAAAATATGGATTGATGTGCTTTAAAATGACTGAATATAGAGGAGGTGAGCAAAATTGTTCTCAGTTTCAGTTTCCCCATATGAAGAATGAGAATAATAACAGCATTTATCTCATGGGGTTGTTTTGAGGATCAACTAATATGGAAAAGTGCTTTGCAAACCCTAAAATGCTATATTTTGTTGAGTTGTTTCAGTTATATCCAACTCTTTATTACCATATTTGGGGCTTCTCCTCAAAGATAAGATAGTGGTTTGCCATTTCCTTTTCCAGATCATTTTATAGATGAGGAAATTGAGGCAAACAAAATTAAGTGACTTGCCTAGGGTCACATAGCTAGTAAGTGTCTGAGGCCAGATTTGAACTCAAGAATATGAGTTGTCTTGATTCCAGGTCCATTGTGCCACCTAGCTGCTCTAAAGTGTATATAGGTGCTATTATTATTATTGTTATTATTATTACTACTACTACTACTTCTATTGTTGCTGATGTTGAATTTTTAAATTTAAATGATTCTTGGAGGAAGTAAGAAGATGTAGTAGGAAAGAGCACTGAGTCAGAGTTAGAGGACCTGAGTTTGAATCATGATTTCATCACTTCCTACTTGCCTGAACTTGGGCAAACTGCTTAGCCTCTCTAGGCCACCATGCCTTAGTCTATAAAATAAAAGGGTTAAGCTAGATAATGTCTCAGATCTTTCCCAGGTCTAAATCTATTATCTGATCAGAGGTTCAGAAATTCTTAAGATTTTGAAATTTCCTCAAACTGTCAAGGCATTTCCTGTTGGATTTATTCAACACAAAAGGTTTATTGCTTCTTTCTTTCTTTTTACTACTTTATTCAATACTTTAGGGAATTGATTTAGAGTCCAATGAGCCCCTCATGAGATCTTCCTAGGTATTGACTGATGAGTCAATCTGCTGTCCTTTCCATATCTGCTTGGAATGAAGACATACACCATTATGGATCATAAGGATAGATATTCAACTTGGATTTCCAGAAGTGTGTGAGTGTGTGTGTGTGTGTGTGTGTGTGAATTTTCAGGGAGAGAGGGAATGGGATGCAGTCACTTTGAAATTTGACCCTTTAAGTGTAGGGCTGCCTGAGAGAATAAGGAAGAATGGAAAGAGTAGATCAATAAGTCTTACTGAAAATAAAACACACATTAGCATATAGTATTCCACATAACCAAGATTAATGCCTTTTTAAAGTGAAACAGAGCTCCATGTGGATCTTTGGGACTAATTTGCCAGTAGCAGAAAGATAGGAGAGCAGACTGTGAATGAACTGGGTTTAGAGAGAAGTTTTGAGTTATACTGAGAATTGGATTGGGTTGTAGTGTGAATTCTACATTTGAAATTTAAATACATTCTTGGGACAATACCTTTCTTACTAACGAATACAAACTAGCCCCAGGAGGAATGTTAGGCAGTTATTAACAAAGAGAAGGCTTGATCTAATATCAAATATCAGACTTCCTTTTCTTATAGTTATGCAAAAGAGGTTAGGTAGAATCACCACCTTCCCCATTTCCTGCCCTACCCCTCATTCCATCCCCTAGTCATCAGAGTTATAATAGCCTACATTTATGTGTGACATTTTAGTGCATACTGTGCTTCAATATATACTGTCTAACGTCTAATCCTCACAGCATCTAGATGAGGTAGTAGGGCATTATTATCCCCAATTTATGGATAGGGAAAAATGAGACTCTTTTTATCACAGGCATATTTCCAAAAATGAATGTCTAATAATATGGAAAGTTCCCTGAGCTGCTGGACAGAAAAGGACTAGTATTATAGTTTTATAGCTGAAATGAAGGTCACAGACTGTATTGGGCCCAACCCCATCATTTTACAAATGAGTAAACTGAGCCCCTAGGAAGTTAAATGGCTTGTAGTAAGATCCAAAAATAGTCCTGAGCCATCAAAGACAGGATTTAAACATTAATTAAAATGCTGATGAATTCAAGAATAACTTTGATCCCAAACATGGAATTGCAGAGTTAGAGGGGACCTTGGACATAAGACTAACCCATCCCTTTTATTTTACAGCTGAGAATACTGAGGCTCAGGGAAAGCTATATGAAATCACATTTAAAGACAATACTCTAAATTCTTTGTATCTTCATTTTTTAAAACAATGTTTTCTTATTAGTTGAGTTCAACTTCTTTACAACTGAGTAAGAGAAAACTTATTTATGACAATGTTATTAATGTTATAGCAGAATCAAGCTGGCTGGCATTTAATATCCTCCTAGTTTTCTTTGGTATCTTGGAAAGAAAAAAAAATATTGCCCAGAGTCAAATCCATCAGGGCATATTTTAAAATGTTAATTTAAAACAGTTACCCCATGTATTTATAGCTTTGTACACATATTTGTTTAAATCTCAGCTTCATCTAATCCTTCCAACTGACATGTGACTCTAAGCCCTGAAGATCAGGGGCCTTTTATATCAGGGGAAGAAATCACCAGCATCCTGGAAAAGTTGGCGTGAAATTGTAATGACAGAGAAAAAGAGTCATTAAGTGGCTCACCAAATAATTCAGTTTAATCTACAGGAAGTGACCATCAAAGCACTTTGAGGGTCTGAGGGTGGAGCTGGAGAAGCTTGACTGAAGGACCATGGCTTTTTATTAGGAGAAAAAGTCAGATTGCAAGTGACTTCCCTAGGAAGGAAGAGCTACAAGATGAAACCACTGCCATATAATCAATCAACAAACATTTATTAAACATTTACTGTGTCAGGCACTCTACTGAGTGTTGGACACCCTCAGTAGTGACTATGGCCAGAAACCCAGAAACCAAACACCAACAAGATTTTCTGTCACAATGGACTTTGGTCTATACAAATGCTCATTAATAAAAACAACATGAAAACAATTACACAGCAGCAGTCTCTGAGCCAGGATCATCATGAGTTTTAAATTTAGAGCTGGAAGGGATCTTAGAAATTATCTGTTCCAATTCCTTCATTTTACAGATAAGAAAATTGATGTTCATAAAGATGAAAGGTCTTGCCTGTGGTAAATGGAATATCCTGGGATTTGAACCCAAGTCCTTTGGATCCACATCTAATCAGTCCATCAAGGAGCATTTATTAAATACTTACTATGTGACAGGCACTATGGAAAAAGCTGACTACACAAAAAAGGCAAAAATAGCCCCCGATCGGGGGCAGCTGGGTAGCTCAGTGGATTGAGAGTCAGGCCTAGAGACAGGAGGTCCTAGGTTCAAATCCGGCCTCAGCCACTTCCCAGCTGTGTGACCCTGGGCAAGTCACTTGACCCCCATTGCCCACCCTTACCACTCTTCCATCTATGAGACAATACACCGAAGTTAAGGGTTTAAAAAAAAAATAGCCCCTGATTGCAAGGATCTCACATTCTAATAACATGTAAATAATGAGGTACATATAAGATATTGATAGTATTTGGAAAATTATCTTAGAAAGGCACCAGTAAAGGCATCCAAAACTCCTTTTTGCTTTTTTTTTCCTTTTTCTTTTACTCACTTCTGAACTAACAATTCAATCCTTAGAAAAGTTATCACTCATCTCCAATCTTCCCACAAAATCCACTGCCTGTTGTTTTGTAAAGCCAACCAGGGAGGCAATTGTAGCTTAATGATAAAAGGATGAAGCAAATTAGGTAGTTAAGCCATCTTTGTTAGTTCTAATGATCATATTTCACTGTATTAATCTGCAAGGAGGATAGTTAACTTCTTAGGTCTGAGCAAAAAGGAGGTGAATGATGAGGAATAAAAGGCTGATTGGGATCATTTATGTCTACTTTTCCCTGTACCCCCTAGTTTTGAAATCACTGTTTTATAAAACACCATATATCTTTTAACCCAGAAATACCACTATTAGGTTTATTGCCTAAGGTGATCGGGGAAAAAGGAAAAGAATCTATATATTCTTTTAAAATATTTATTTGTTGTTTTTTTATACATCAAAATATTGAGTTAATTCTCTCTCTCCTTCCCCTCCCTCCAATAGGGAAGGAATTTGACAAAAAAGATATGTGTATACATTAAACTTTGTCTCACTTATTTCTATTTATCTGTTCTTTCTCTGGAGGTAGACATATACAAATCATTGTCCTCTCCCGTCTCCCCATTAGAGAAGGTATCATTTGGCCAAAAAAAAAAAAAAATATATATATATATATATATATATACACACATATACATATATGTATATATATGTAAAAAAGCTATGTCTTATTTCTATTTATCAGTTCTTTCTTTGGAGGTGGACATATGCGAGTTATCTCCCTTCCCACCCCCCCATTAGAAGGAATCATTTGATAAAAAGATTATCTATCTATCTATCTATCTATCTATCTATCATATCAATCAATGTTCTAAAGTATTTACAACAGTTCTTTTTGTGGTGGCAAAGAACTAGAAATTAAGGGGATGCCTGTCAATTGGGGAATGACAACAAATTGTGGTATATGATGGTGATGGAATACTACTGTGTCATAGGAAATAAAGAATAAGCTAAATATGGGAAAACATAGAAAGACCTACATGAAATTATGAAGAGTAGAAGGATAAGAACCAAGAGGACATTTTATACAGCAACAAATTTTGTTTGAAGAATAACTTGTGTATGTTTACCTCCAGAGAAAGAACTGATAAACAGAAGTAAGCAAGACATAGTTTTAAATATACATGCCTTCTCTAGTGCAAGAAAAGGAGGGAGAGAGAGAGTTACTTGGGAATTTTAATGTAACAAACAAATAAATGAATTAAACACACTCACAAAGAAATCACTCTCTGCTTCAGGATAAGTGATATTTGGAAAGAATATTAACAAAGAAAGCATCATGTAGGTAATAGCTACCTAATTAACTATGCTCCTAACAAGAGAATTTTCTTTTATCTTTTCTTTTCTTTTTTTTTTTTTTTTAAAACCCTTACCTTCTGTACACAGTATTGATTCCAAGACAGAAGAGTGGTAAGGGCTAGGCAATGGGGGTTAAGTGACTTGCCCAGGGTCACACAGCTGAGAAGTGTCTGAGGCCAAATTTGAATCTAGGATCTCCTGTCTCTAGGCCTGGCTTTCAATCCACTGAGCTACCTAGATGCCCCCTAAAAAGGGAATTTTCAAAGGACTCAAGTTAACCAAGTCCAGAATTCTATGAGGTCATATGTAGCTTTTAATATCAGTGACTAGTATTAAACAGAAGTTTAATAAAGGTGGGGCCTTTATCTTTCTCCATCACTTTCACAGACCTTATAGTAAATTTCTAGAACTAAAGCGACCTGAGCCATTTCAAAATTCTTTAAAACTCCTAAGTTGTTTTCCTTAAAGAGAGATATCTCCTCTCTAAGAACAAGGAGAAGGACAGGGACTAGGCCTGGGATTTCATTGATGTATAGAATCCCAGGTGAGTTAACTCTCTAAAAATGCAGGTTGGCACCTTCTTTATAATTTATGGTCTTAAAAACAACTGCTTGAACACGTGGGCTTATGGGGATATTAATGGGGATGTAGACACTAAACAATAACTTTAGTCCAACTACCAATAATATGGAATTAGATCTTGATCAATGATACATGTAAAATGCAGTGGAATTATGCATTGCCTAAGGGGGGCTGGGGGGGGTTGGGGGAGAGGGAAAGAACAGGAAATATGTGACTAGGGGAAAATATTTAAAAAACAACCACCAAAAAACAAAAAACAATTTATGGTCTTAGTTGCCTAGATCACTGCCCAAGTCACAAAACCAGTATATATCAAAAGTGAAATTTTACCTCATTTCCTTCTGGGTTTGATCCTACCCCTATGCTGCCTATCCTCCATACAGAATTAGAATTATGGTTGGTAACTTTAATTTACAATGGATTTTTGGGAGGCCTGGAAAGAATGCATTGATTTAAATGGCTTAATATCCTCCCTATCTCTGTTTATCTGACTTAAGCTGAGTGACAATAAGGCTGTGGCTTTTAAGATAGGGTAGCTTATCTTATTAACTTTGTTCTACTTAACCTTTCCAGAAAAAAAAAATGCCACACTATAAAAAGAATCAATAAAATATAAAAGAATGAAAGTGTCTTTCTCATTAGCATTGAGAACATAGAAATGCAATTGAAGATTTTCAAATTTACCTGAAAGCAACCTATTGTGATTGTTCATTATGACCTCTTTGTACATCAAAAGAGCATTTGAAAAGCTGGACAATTAATCTATTTTATTTTGGGTGGTTGGAGAGGAAGGGATGGGATGAGATAAAATTAGTTGTGTTGTTGGGGCCGGTAAGTGACTCAGGGACCAAGCACTGGGCCTACAGTCAGGAAGACTTGAGTTTAAATGTTACTTCAGACACTTACTACAAGTGACTCTGAGCAAGTCATTTAATTCTGATAGCCTCAGTTTTATCATGTGTAAAATGCACTAGAGAAGGACTTGGCAAACTATTTCAATATCTTTGACAAGAAAACTCCAAATGGTGTCAAAATGTTGGATGTGACTAAATAATAATAAATATTATTCTTTTATTCTCCATATTTCCTCCTCTTTATGGCTACACCTGAACAACTAGCTTGCCTATTGCAGATTAATATAAGTATACGAGTTGGTCATGTTTATGCATTTTATTTTCTGATGACTCTGGACTGAAGTTAAAAAAAAAAAATTAAAATATGACTGACATAGACCTAGATCCAAAGAATCTGTTTATTGGTTAAAATCAGTATATATCGGATATCAAAAACTCCCAAACGAATAAATATTAATTATCAAGGACACACATGAATTAGTAGTTGACTCTAAGTTGACTTTTTTGTTTTTTTTTTAATTGAGGGCTGCCAACCTTGTCAAGGTCTATTGCTTCAGCAGAATGATTTTGGATTCATTCAAAAAATATTTATGGAATATCTACTAGGTATCAAGTACTGTGGGGAATACAAAATTCAGTATCATACGCTCTCCCTGTTCAAGGAACTTGAGGACAATAGTTAAATTTTCAGATGCAGCATTTTCAGAAATTGGCAAATACTACACATTAGGGCTTGATTAATTGTCTAGACTTGGGAAAGTGGTGGAGAAAATATTAACGATGCAAAATGAACTGAAAAGTGTTTCCTGTATATGCTACCTCCCAGTCAGTTGTTAAATATTTACCATCACAATATCTATTATTATTTACTGTATTAGAAACCAGACTGGATAAAATTTAAAAATATTTATTAATTTATTTAAAATGACAATAATAAATCTATTACATGTTAACATAAATGTTATTTTAATGAAAAATAATGGTGTTGTCCAAAACAAAGTTCACGAGAAGAGTGGCATTATTTTCCTTATTTTTATAATTCTCTTTAATGTCTGGCTAAAGGAAGACAAATGGATTCTCACATTTGCTTCCACATTCATTCTGTTGAGATATGTTTGAAGTCTGTAAAGAAAATCTAGCCTCACACAGATATAGTTGGCAAAGAGAAAAGTATTTTAATTGGCAAATAACATTTTAGTATTATTTTAAATTTTTTTTAAATGTGATCCTATGTGATCCCTGAAAGGGTCTAAGAGAACAGAACAAAATGGATGTTACTCCTGCTTTTTTAACTTTGGCAGAAGCAAAACGGATTCTGTTCTAGCCTTTTACCTTTACTTTGTGTGTGTCTCCCTGCTTTAAATGTGTTTTTTGTAGGCTGTATATCCTGAGATTCTGGCTTTTAATCCACTCTGCTATCCTCTTCTATTTTATGTCAAGTTCATCTCATTCGCATTCCTAGCTATGATTACTATGTGTAATCTCCATCTTCTTTTCCCTGGTTTACCCTTTTCTTCCTCTCCTTTTAGCCTTTCCCTGTTCACAAATGTTTTTGTTTCTAACTAGTAATTCCCCAGGATCACTCTCTCTTTTGCCTGTCCTCCTCTTTCTTATTCCCCTTCTTGCTAAGATGTGATGGAATACTATTGCAACATAAGAAATGACAAACAAGAGGATCACACAAAAAAACCAAAAACCTGGAAAGACTTACATGAAGTGATACAAAGTGAAGTAAGTAGAATCAGGAGAACTTTGTACAAAGTAACAGCAATAAAGTGTGATTATCAACTGTGAATGACTTAACTATTATCAGCAATGTAAGGTTCCAGGACGATTCCAAGGGACACATGATTGAAAAGACTATCCATTGCTATAGAAGGAGATGATGAAGTCTGAATATAGATTGATTGAAGAATGCCATTCTTCATGTTAAATAATTTTCCTCCATGAAATTTTCTCTAGTGTGATGTCTTTTTTCACAACATGAAGAACATGAAAATATGTATTCTATGATAACATATGTATCAATATCATATTAACTGCTGCTTTGGGAAAGCGGGGAGGAGTGAGAGGTAGGAGAACATGGATCAAAAAATGTCAGAAAGCAATTATTAAAAATTGTGCCAACATGTAATCTGGGAAAAAAACAAATAAAAGAAAGAATATAATGTATGGTCTAGTGGGAGAGCTAAGGCACATATACAAATAATTATAATTAGAGGGAGAATGTGAAAGAATAAAGTAAAAGTTAGGTATGAAACAAACTCTGGGAGATTAGAGGAGGCAAAGAAATTCAGGGAAGATACTTTGGAAAAGGTGTCATTTTAGCTGTTTTTAAAGGTTTGTAAGAACTGAGTAAGATTTGGATATTGAAAATAAGAAAGGCATTCTGGATAGATCAAGAAGCCTGGTATCCTTTTGATGTTGTCATTGTTGTTCAGTCATGTTTAGTTGTGTCTGATTCCTCATGAACCCCTTTGGAGTTTTCTTGGAAAAGCTACTGTAATGGCTTGCCATTTCCTTCTCCAATTCATTTTGTAGACAAGGAAGCTGATGCAAACAGGGTTAAGTTACTTGTCCAGGGTCACACAGTTACTAAGTGTCTGAGGCCAGATTTGAACTTAGGAAGATGAGTCTTCCTGACTCCAGATTGGACATTCTATCCATTGTGCCACCTAGGGGCCTCTGCTGATGACTTAAGAGCTTCTAAAGAGTGGTTCATGGGAATAAGCTAGCAAATAAATCCTAGGCATCAGCTATAAGAAAAGAAATATGATCAGAGATTTTTCAAATATATTCAGGCCCTTTAGATCATACCCTTTCTTTCTTTACCAACTAGCTCTTTCCCTGCTGCCTACAATCATACCCATATCTCTTTCTCTTAACATAAAGCAAAACAAAACAAAACTTTTCTGAATCCTACATCTTTTAATTCTTCATAGAGAAACTTTTAGAGTACTTATATCCACTTATGCTTCTGTTTTCTAACTTCAATTCACTTCTCAATTGACCTCCTTATGTGACTTACCAGTTTATCACTCTGCTAAAACTGCCTTCTTGAAAATTATCAATATTCTTTTAATTGTCAAATCAGAAAGTCTTTTCTCAATTATCATTAGTCTTGATTTCTCCATACCATCTGACATGGTTCTTTTGCTGTCTGCTTGAACTGACTGTTCTTTCTCAGTCTCCTTTGTTGGACCATCATTATAGTCCCATCTTCTACACACAAATGTACCTCATGACTCCACCCTTTATATATATATAAACACACATATATGCATAAATAGATAAATACACTTTATATAACCATACCTATTTATATCCAGTCCTATCTCTTTTGAACTCTAGTACCATATCATCAAATCTTTATTGGACATTTTTATCTGAATATCCAACAGATCTCTCTTAGAATCCAAATCCAAAAATTCGTATTTTCCCCAAATTCCCCAACTACCCCCTAACTTATTTATTTTTAAGTACTATCTTTTAAAACTTTGAAGTTATTCTTGATTCCTTTCTGTCTCTCATCCCTCACATCTCAACAGCTGCCAAGTCTCGATGGTTCTATCTCCCCAGTATATCTTGTATTTATCCTCTTTTCCCCATCTACATAGTCATCGCTCTAATTCAGGTCCTTGTCAACTTCTCACCTGAACTTTTATAATGGATTTCCCATATTCCATACAATAATAACTTCTGGCAAATCCAAGCTCAAATTCTACTCTCTGTCCTTCCTTCCTTCCTTCCTTCCTTCCTTCCTTCCTTCCTTCCTTCCTTCCTTCCTTCCTTCCTTCCTTATTTTTTATTTAATTAATTAACTTAGAATATTNTGAGACCCTGGGTAAGTCACTTAACCTCCATTGCCTAGCCCTTACCATTCTTTTGTTGAAACCAGTATTGATTCTTTTTTTCTTTTCTTTTTACTTAGAATATTTTCCATGGTTACATGATTCATATTCTTTCCCTCTCCTCCTCCCTCCTTCCTCCCGGAGTCGATGAGCCATTCCACTGGATTTTACATGTATCATTGTTCAAAACCTATTCCCATAGTATTAATATTTGCAATAGAGTGATCATTTAAAGTCAACATCCCCAATCATATCCCCATTGAACCATGTGATCAAGCAAACATTTTTCTTCTGTGTTTCTACTCTCACGGTTCTTTCTCTGGATGTGGATAGCATTCTTTCTCGTATGTCCCTCAGAATTGTCCTGGATCATTGTATTGCTGCTAGTAGAGAAGTCCATTACATTCGATTGTGCCACAGTGTATCAGTCTCTGTGTACAATGTTCTGGTTCTGCTCCTTTCACTCTGCATCAATTCCTGGAGGTCTTTCCAGATCACATGGAATTCCTCTAGTTCATTATTCCTTTCAGCACAATAGTATTCCATCACCATCAGATACCACAATTTGTTCAGCCATTCCCCAATTGATGGACACCCCCTCATTTTCCAGTTTTTTTGCCACCACAAAGAGCATGACTATGAATATTTTTGTGCACATATTTTTTCCTATTATCTTTTTGGGTCAAATTCTACTTTCTAACAGAAGGCTCAGTCTGATTTTCCAGTTGCTGGGACCCTCTCTCCAATTACTTTATACCCTGGTACATTAAAAAAAAATTAAACCAGTGATTTTTAAAATCTTGAACTGAAACATACACATACACGCACATGTATTTTTGTGCAGCAAAACACAGAAAAGTATTTTCTCTGAAATCATATATTTCCATTTCTCTTTTATAAAAGAAAATGCATTTCTCTACATTACTTTCTTTAAAACTTTAAACATTTTTATTTTCAGTTCCAAATTCTCTTTCTCTCTACCTTGCATCCACCTAATGAAAAGGCAAGAAATATACTACTTTTTATATGTAGTAAGCTGTGCAAAACACATTTCCTCATTAGCTATGTTGCCAGAAAAAAAACCCAAGAAAAATAAAGTAAAAAAAAAACCCCCTACAATCTGCATTCAGAATTCACCGTTTCTCTCTTTGGAGTGGATAACATTTTTTTTGTCTTGAGGCCTTTAGAATTGTTGAGGATTGTTGTATTAATCAGAGTAGCTAAGCTAATGATAAATTGGTTATTATTACAATATTTCTGTTTCTGTGTAGAATGTTCTTTTGGTTCTGCCTTCTTCATTTTGCATCAACTCGTATATATCTTCCCAGGTTCTTCTTCTATTCTTCAGTATTGTTTTATTTGTCTGTATTTCCTTCTGAAATTCTTCTGTTTTCTTCTGTGTATTAAAAATGTTTTAATAATCTCCTGTTTTTCTTATTACTGTTGCTATTCCCTCATCCCCTAATCCCTTCATCAAGTAAAGACCAGGAGAAAGAAAGAAATACTTATAACAATTATGCATAGCCAAGCAAAATAAATCCACATGATGACCATGTCCAAAAGATGTGTTTTTTTCTTCATCATGTGTCCATCTCCTCTTTCAGAAATTGGGTAACATGCTTTATTATAGGTTTCCTGGAGTCATGGTTGGTCATTACTTTTGAGTGTTCTTAAATCTTTCAAAGTTATTTTTTCCTAAGAATATTATTATCCTACACAAATTGTTCTGGTTCTGTTTATTTCACTCTGCATTAATTCATCCTGTCCAAGGCTCTCTGAAATTATTTTTTTCATAGTTTCAGATAGTACAATGATTTTGCCTTACATTCAGATATTACAATTTGTTCAACTATTGCCCAATTTTCTACAAGACAATCTAAATGAATGCTCTTAGATTCTAATTGTTTGTTTCAACTCCCAGCCTTTAATCTTCTCTCTTGGATCAAGAAGTTTGTTTGGCTTGTGATTATTACTGTTATTATCCTCCCATTTAAAACTATCCTTTGCACTTTCTTCTCTACAGTATTTCTACACCAGACCACATTTTTGCATGTTTGGGTGTTCAACTCTCCATTGTCCATTACTGATAAGAATGAAGATCATTTTATATTCATTCTCCTCTCTCCTTCTTTCAGGCTTTTTATATTCTCACTCAGCCCAAATTATGAGAAACAGTAAGTTCTACTCTCCCTTTTTCTATCCTAGTGCATTTCATTTTCCCACCCTCCTCTTTTTCATTTGCAAACTTTCAGAGCAGAACAAATTCAATTAACCAAAAAAATTTATTAAATGTTTACTAAATGCTAATTACAATGCTGAGCACTGGGACAACTATAATCAATAAGAAAGACAGTCCCTGCCCCTCAAGATGTTTACAAATGGGAAAATACAATATATAAAAGGAAACTAAGAAAGGTGAGGGGAAAGATCCCTAGCTAGTGGGGCAAGATGGAGAAATCTAAAATTCATCCTTGTGAGAAATGAAGAGAGGGCAGGGCTGTGTTCCTTCTTTAAACAGAGGTTCTGGGAGGAGCTATTCAATCTGAGGGAAGGGATGTAGGGACAGGGGGAATACTTCTGAGATATAAATTCCAGGCCTGATCTTCTAGGAGCATTATGGTAAAGTCCTAAGTAGGGTCTGGTAAAAAATGAAGGGAAGATTTCAAATTCATATCCAGAATCATAGTTTTTCATACTTAACTCCTTGAATACTCCTCAAATATCTTAAGATTCTAAAGAAACATTTGTTTCTACTTTCCCTATTGAGGCAGTATTTATGACTACATCATCATACAGTTCCTTTAAATTATTCCAAAAAATTATCTTTCTTGTTTTTCTGACTGCACACTTCAACAAGTTCTTTCTCAGTTCTATTCTTTTCATTAGAAATGCTTGAAGTCCTCTATTCCTTTAAATATCCATTTTTTCCCTTTGCAGTATACTCATCTTTGCAGAACTTGATAATACACTTTTTATACACTTGTCTCTTTTTTCCTTTTGGAATACTGTATTCCAAGATTTCATTTTTGTCTTTAGTAGAAGCTGTCAGGACTAATGTAAGTCTGAATGTAGTAGCCTTTCTGTGCTTTCTTCTGAACCATCTTCTGCTCATTTAATTTTATTGTATTTAAAAAAAACCTTATTTTCTGTCTTAGAACTAAGTATTAGTCCTAAGGCAGAAGAGCACTAAGGGCAAGATAATGGGAGTTGGCCTAGGCTCACATAGCTAGGAATTGTCAACATTGGTATGAAATCACATTTGAATTCAAGACTTCCCATTTCTATGATTGACTCTCAATTCACTAGGCCACCTAGGTGCTCTCTAAGAGGAATGATTTTAAAATTATCTTTCTTTGACCTTTTTATTTCCCAGTTTCATTGTTTTTTTAATGCCAGATATACATTATCTTCCTTTTTCCAGATTTTTAATTTTGTTTTAATAATTTATGGTGTTTCATGAAATCATAGGTTTTTGTTTGGTCTGTTCTAGTTTTCAGGTAGTCAGTTTTCTGAGTAAGGTTTACTACTTTCTCTTCTAAACTATTTTTCTCCTAATTGTTTCCTTTAAGTTTTTTAATTTATATTTTATTATTTGCCCCATTTCTTCTGGACATTCATGTAGTCCTTATGGAAAATCTATTTTTTCCTTTTGAGTTTCTGCTTGCGGTTTTTATTGACTTATTTGGTCCTTTTTGGGGAAGTCTCCTTTATCTATAATTTTTTATATTCTTCAATGTTTGTTTGATTTACTAATCTCTCCAATATTAGTTTCTGAATTGAGGCTTTGTATCAAGGCAAGGCTCCACCCTCTGTTGTACTTTTGGGTTAGGTGATTAGTCCTGAGTGGTATCACCCTGTGGGCCTTTGAAGTTCAGAATGATACATTTTCAAGGCTTTTTCTTGGTCCTCAGGACAGAATATTAGGAATCTTATAGCCCTTGGACCTGAAGTATTGAGGTATTAGTGCTGTAGTATTTTCCTAATTACTGCCTGTTGTCTTTTATACTCCTTGAGGTCTCCAAGGTTCCCACCTTGGACTTTCTGGCAACCATAGGAATTTCTGACCACCTTCAGGCTTTTTCTTGGGAATCCTCTGCTTTTAAGAAATGTGGAGAGTGCCTTGTGGGCCATCCATGTTTTTGGCCCATCTCTGACTCTGCTAGGGTGTTATTTTGTATGTATTGGAATTACTTTACTTTCTCATTGGATTTATTGATCATTATTCATGTTGGTGCAAATGTTAGAGTTTTGATGCAGAACTTATTTGAGAGTTTGGTGGTATGACTCATTCAGGTAGCCATTTTGGCTGAAAGTTCAGATCTGCTATTTCTTTTTTTTTTTTAATTCCATTTTATTTGGGGTCCCAAATTTTCTCCTTCCCTTTCCCAGTAATTGAGAAGAAAAAAAAGCACAAAACTGATTATAAATGTGTATAGTCATGCAAAATAAATTCCTGCATTAGCCATGTTAAAAGAAAGGAAGGAGGGAAGGAGGGAAGAAAGGAAGGAAAGGAGGGAGAGATGAAGGAAGGGGAGGAGGGAGAAAGGGAAAAAAGAAAATAAACTTTGATCCACACTCTATCATTTTTCTATCTGGAGGTAGATAGGATTTTTTCATTATGAATCCTCTAGAATTAAGGTTGGTCATTGTGTGGATTAGAGTTCCTAAGGTTTTCAAAATGATTATCTTTACAACATTATTGTTATTGTAAAAATTCTCCTTGTTCTCTTCACTTCACTCTGCATCAGTTTTTATAAGTCTTCCCTGGTTTCTCTGAAACCAATCCCTCTATAATTTATTACAGTACTCTTATCTCTTTCATATTTTAATCTTTTTCAAATTGATGGACATTCCTTCAGTTTCCAATTCTTTACCCTGTTCCTCAGGAGTCCTACTCTCCCTCCTGACCAAAAACGTGCCTCTCAGTACTTGAGCTATGACCCAGAAGTGGGTATAGACAATGGATGTGCCAAACAACATTTGGTCCTCCTAGCACAGGGGCTCCCTCTAATCTCTCTCTGACCAGTTGCCAGGTTTCATTATCATCTCTGGCTCAAGAGCTCTCAAAGTCGCTATTGCTTCTGCTATTACTAATTAGTCCCACCACTTGTGTTTCATCCATATTATTCCCATGTCACAGATCTCTTTCTGACCTCCAAAGTTGTTTTGGGCTGGAAGGTTGTCTCACTTTGACCATTTGTTGGCTTTGCTATTCCAAAATTCAATTTCAGTTATTATTTTAAAGTTGTTTGGTGGGGATTATTGGAAGACCTCAATGGAATTCTTTTTCTACTTTTTTCTATTCCACCATGTTGGAATGCCCTCATAAGATCACCAAGTGAAGTAATATATAAAGACAAGAGAGTCTATCATAGATTAAGAATACTGTCAATTAAGAATCAGAGATGAAGAATATTTTACAACTGAAGAAAATTTAGAGGCAGCTGTTAGGGGTGGGCCCAATTTCTGTACCCTACTCATATGCAGTGTTGGGATGAAATCAAGCATTCATAAGTAGTTTAACAAAAGGAGGTTTACTTTGTCCTAACAGAAAGGATATGCAAGGAGGTTATGTTAACAGCTGCATAATGGACATGCCCCCCTGTGCTCTAATTTCCATATGGGCAGGATGTAATAATTTGCCTGGATTTATGGCATTCATCAAATTTGAAGAACATTGATCTCATAAGAATGAGTCCTTTCATGCCCTCTAGGTGACTAGGAAAGCATGACTGGTGACTACCAGGAAGCTGAATAGGAGAGGCAAAGTTTGAGCCTTATCCTTCCATTGGGTCAATTAAATCCTGACTTTTGTACAAAAATCTAGCCTAGTCTATATTGAGGTGGGAGAAGGTGGAAGGATGAACTTTTCCTAGAGTATAAGAGACTGATTTGTCTGTGCTCATATTGTGGGAAATGAAATAAGCATTTATTTACTTGCTCTGGAAGACTTTAATTAATTAATTAATTAAGAATATTTTTTCCATGGTTACATGATTTTTTTTTTAAACCCTTACCTTCTGTCTTGGAGTCAATACTGTGTATTGGCTAGGTAAGGGCTAGGCAATGGGGGTCAAGTGACTTGCCCTGGGTCACACAGCTGGGAAGTTTCTGAGGCCAGATTTGAACCTAGGACCTCCCATTTCTAGGTCTGGCTCTCAATCCACTGAGTTACCCAGCCCCCTGGTTACATGATTCATGTTCTTTCCCTCCCCTTCTCCTACCTTCCTCCCATAGCTGAAGCACAATTCCACTGGGTTTTACATGTGTCATTGATCAAGACCTATTTCCATATTATTAATATTTGCATTAAGGTGATCGCTTAGAGTCTACATCCCCAATAATATTGCCATCAGCCCATGTGTTCAAGCAGTTGTTATTCTTCCGTGTTTTTACTCCCACAGTTCTCCCTCTGAATGTGGATAGCGTTCTTTCTCATAAGTCCCTCAGGATTGTCCTAGATCATTGCATTGCTGCAAGTAGAGAAGTCCGTTATGTTCGATTGTACCACAGTGTATCCATCTCTGTGTACAATGTTCTGGTTTGCTCATTCCTGGTCTGCATCAATTCCTGGAGGTCATTCCAGTTCACATGGAATTCCTCCAGTTCATTATTCCTTTCAGCACAATAGTATTCCATCACCATCAGATATCACAATTTGTTCAGCCATTCCCCAATCGAAGGGCATCCCCTCATTTTCCAGAAATAAGCATTTATATGGAGACTACTCCATTCTTGCCACTGGGCTAAATACTACAAATATCTGTTGATCATCTTAAAACTCCTGTGAGGCAGTTGTATTATCTCCATTTTGCAGTTGAAGAAACAGAGGCAAACAGATTAAGTGACTTGCCCAAGGTCACTCAGCTAGTATTTGAGGCTGTATTTGAATCAGTTCTTCTGTAGTCATACTCATTTCTCTATCTACTGTGCCAAGTAGCTGGCTGGACTTCAGGTCAAGGATTCTATCCCCTCTCACACACTTGACTGTCTTTCTAGTCATTTCCATCAAAAATATTTATCTTCACTAACTGTGTGAAAAATATTTATTTTTTCTCATTAATAAAATGATGAATGACAAGAGTTGATATTTCTGTTGCTTTTGCATTTCAAAGTGATACATTATCTCATTTGATTGTAGGCATGGCTAGGGTAGTGGATGTGGAATGCTAGACCTAAGTGAGGAAGACCTGATTTCAAATCCAGTCTTAGATACCTATTAACTATGTGATCTTGGGCAAGTCATTTAATTTCTGTTTGCCTCAGTTTCTTCAACTGTATGATGGGGATTATAATATCCCCTACTTCCCAAGATTTTTGTAAGGATCAAATGAGATTATATTTGTAAAGCACTGAGCACAGTTCCTGGCACATAGTAGGTGCTATATAAATGATAGCTCTTGTTATTTTTGTCATTAGTGGGAAGGACCCTGGACTTGGAGTGAGAATGTATGATTTGAGTTATGATTATTCCATTTACAAGCTACAAGACTATTGGAGAAGCAGAATAGTATAGTAGAAAGAGTGCTGTACTGGCAGCGAGAGCACCTAGATTAAAATTTCCGTTTGCTACTTACCTTACTAGCTGTCACTTTGAGCAAATTATTTCATCTCTATAGTTTCATTTTTCTTATCTATAAAATAGGGAAGTTGGAATAAATGGTCCCTGAGGCCTCAACCAACTTGAAATCCTGTGAGACCTAGAAATTGTCCTCCCCCCTGTCCCTGCCCTGGTTTGAGACTCAGCTTTCTCATCTGTAAAATGGGGCTAATGATTCTTGAATTATCTACCTCACAGAGCTGTTGTAAGGACCCAGCGAAACACTGAATGTTACAGTGTTTTTTTTTTGGGTTGTTTTTTAATGGTAAAGCAGCATATTTTGATAGATGAGATATTATTCATATTAGCTAAAATCCTACCTTCTACAAGGAGCCTTTTTTTTTTAAACCCTTACCTTCCGTCTTGGAGTCAATACTGTATATTGGCTCCAAGGCAGAAGAGTGGTAAGGGTGGGAAATGGGGGTCAAGTGATTTGCCCAGGGTCACACGGCTGGTAAGTGTCTGAGGCTAGATTTGAACCTAGGACCTCCCATTTCTAGGTCTGGCTCTCAATCCACTGAGTTACCCATATGCCCCCTTACAAGGAACCTTTAAAAAAAACAACAACAAACCCTTAACTTCTGTCTTAGAATCAATACTGTGCAGAGTGTAGATGAAAGCATATGATTTTTCACTAGTTTATTTGGGGTTTAGGTTTTATGTGATTACTTACAAAAATGAACAATATGGAAATATGTTTTGCTTGATAATACATGTATAACCCAGATCACATTGCCTGCCAGCACTGGAAGGGGGAAGGGAAGGAGGGAGACATCTAACTTCCCAGTCCAGTGACCTTTCAGCTCTGCTGGAGATTCTATCATAGTATATGCCCCCACCTACCCAATTCTGCTTACACTGAGTTCTGCACATCTACAATGGTACAAAGATGGGTCCTCATGGGCTCTTGCTATAGTGATGATGTGACCACAATAACAGCCTCTTCAGAGAACTGAAAAACTGCCAAGAGTGAGAAATGGGTGACCCAGAGCAAAAGAAGTCCAAATCTGATGGTGTTTTCTTCATTTAGGTTCAGAGGAAGAATTTTATCTTAAGCCACATTGGGTTCACAGCTATTGCTATGAAAAGGAAAAGATTAGATAGTGTAATCATATTCCACCTTTGAATATGCTACCTATCGATATACTCATACACATTGGGTTACAGGATGAAAACCAATTATGTTGGTATCAGAACTAAGTATACCTTCTGAAAATGAGGTGAAGTTGTAGTAATTTTGTCAAAGAGTTGACTTCATCATTCAATGAATGTCTAGTTCAACTTTTTATAGATGTTGACATTCAAAAGGACTGGCCAACTTCAAACAATCACAGACTGTTAGGGGTGGAAGGGACTTTATAAAATAGAGCAGAAAATATCCCTAGAGAAAGGAAATGAGGTCTATAGTAGTGAAATGACTGGATCACAGAAATAATAAGTGGCTGAGCCAGGATTTGAACCCAGGATTTGGATTCCAAGTCCACTATTCTTCTTCTTTTTTTTTTTAAACCCTTACATTGTATCTTAGAATTAATTCTGTGTATTGGTTCCAAGGCAGAAGAGTGGTAAGGACCAGGCAATTGGGGTTAAATGATTTGCTCTGAGTCACACAGCTAGAAAGTTTTTGAGGCCAGATTTAAACCAGGACTGCCTATCTTTAGGCTAACTGCCCTCTCCCCCTACTCTTTTTTACTGTACTGTGAAAAGATACTGAGGCTCAAGTGATATAATGCCAGGGCAGCTAGGATTCAAGGCAAATAAGACTGAATAAATTCACATTAATCTGAAAGTCAATGACCTATATTAAGCTTGCTCACTTGTTCTGGTAAGTGCTGCTTCCTTACCTTATATCAGTTCAGTTGTCATAGTTTTTCCATTTTGAGTCTCCTGGGTAATGGTCATGACTTCTCTGGCTACTGTTATTGGTCTCACCTTTTTCATTGTTATATGTAGTCCCAATAACAATATATTGGAAGTCCCAACGGAAGAATCACAGAATCAGAAAAGAATGAAGTTTTATGCAAACAGGATATTTGTTATTGTTGTTGTTGCTACTTTTATTAGGTTGGGCAATAAAAAAAGAAGTCACCCAATGGAAAAAGCCCCACACTGAGATGTAGGAGCCCCAAATTCAAATGCCAGCCCTGACACAGACGAGCCGTATGATCTTAGAAAACTGACTCCTACTCTTTAGCCTCATTTATTTCACTAAAATGAATGAGTTGGACTAAATTATATGGGAGGTCTCTTTCAGTGCTGACATTCTCTGCTTTATGTTCTGAAGTCCTTTTCACTCCAAAAATCTACAACAGTTTCACTGTAAATTAGTTAGTCCTTTTAAATCTCTTGTTAGGACCCTGGAATAAATGCAGAACCCTCCTCTAATCTGTAAATTTCCTCTCTATCTGTAAAAATGTAAAAAACACAAGACCCATATTTTTAATATGTCGACTTAACAGAATGTTCTCAAAGTATCTCAAAAGAATTGCCCCGTTGAATGCTAGCTACACTGAGAGGCTCCTAGCAGGGCATTAATTTTCTCTCTATCCATCAGTGGCCTTTGACCCTTGCATCTACCAGTTCCCAGATGATAGAACTGCTAAAAATAACCCTTCCAACCTGAAGCTCATTTCTGACTTTTTGGTTTCTTACAAGGTGAATGTTCACATAGAGAATAATGTTTACTATCAGATTTTATGACTGTTAACTTGTGAGATGTCAAAGATACATTTCATGGATTTCTTTCCTTTTTAAAATAGGGCTTGTTTGCCTCAGCTGAGTACTCATGCCCAAAGGTGAACCAGACTTAAAGATAAATTCTTTTTTGTGATGTGACTTTTTTTCTTCCTCGGTCTTTTTCTTTACTTCCTCAGAGAACAGATGCAACTTCTTCCATTTCACACAACAAATATTTATCGAGTTCCTACCATGTATAAGGCGCTTTTATTAAAAGCAAATTATTTTTTTCTAATTCCCTGAAAAAACTTAACATTTTTCTCTTTGTTCTATGTGATCTCTGGGCTCCTAAATTGGGCTCACCATTTGGTGTGTTTGCTAGGCCACAGAATGAATTTTATTACAGCTACAAAACCGATTTTCAGAAGTCTCCTAGTAACTGAGAGTAGATGAAAGGAGAATGAGCCTCTGAGACATGTGCCCCACAAATCATTTCCCCAGGATTACACTATTCCATCCTTTAAGCTAATGGGAAGAATTTTTTTTAAAGGAGGGGGTAACAATTCAAAATACATACAAGATGTTAATTCAAAGCCATTTAAGGAAAGGTGGTCACTGTTTTCTTGGGGTGAAAAAAACAACTTTCTTTGAAAATGGACATTCAAATAGTAAACAAACACAAACTAAGCTCAAAGAATAACTATTTAAAAAGAACAGTATGAGACTTTTGAGGGGTGGTATTCACATTATATATTTTTTAAAAACCTATTCCTAGCTAATAGTGGGTAGCTATGTTGATAGTTTATGCCATATATTCTTGTACATAATTTGATTCAGAAATAGTTGAAGGAAAGATTATCTTGTTTGTAACTGATCAGTGTAAACATTATTCTTAATTTTGTAATAATTTATATTGTAGAGTAAAACATGCCCAGAACATTTTTTTGAATGAAAGGAGGGATCTGGTAGATTTCTTAGTGCTTTTGGCTATTTCTAATGTGTTACCCAAAACATACTGGGGAAATATTTGACAAAATAAATAAAAATACCATGTAACAAAGATAAAGTTTATTTGTGGTTTTCTAAGTCAATCTATATTCCACAGGGATCTTTCTTTATGATTTTGATACTACTGGTAGGGTAGCTGTTCTATGTCAAAACTTGAACCTAGGGCTTCTTGGCTCTGAGGATAGCTTTTTTTTTTTTTTAAACCTTTACTTTCTGTCTTAGTATCAATTCTAAGCTAGAAGGGTAACAAGGGCTAGGAAACGGGGATAAAGTGACTTGCCAGGTAATATATATACCTAGAAAGTGTCTGAGGTCAGACTCCAGGTCTGGTGCTCTATCTACTGTGCTACCTAGCTGCCCTTGAGGCTAGCTTTTTATCCATTATAACATACTATTTCTTAATAGGTTCATAATACTATGCTTCCCCCCCACAAAAAAACAAAAACAAAAACAAATTCCGAAGAAGCAGATAATAGTGTTTGGGTGTCTGGCTTCAGAGTTAAATGTATGCAGCTTTAGGAGAGTAGGAGTCTGGATGTATACTTCTTGGTTGTTCAAAAGACCCATTTCCAGCCTGTGTAAATGTGTGAAAGGAAAGCATTTTAAAGATTTCTGTGCAAAAGCATGTGTAGAATGCCTTATTGAGCTCATCGGTGAGTAGGATGTGCCCATGTATAGACATTTTTCTTTTAAAAATTAATTAATTAAATTAATTTAGAATATTCCCATGGTTACATGGTTACACGGGGAAAAAAAGAAACATGAGTTCTTTTTCTCCCCTTCTCCCTCCCCACTCTTGGAACCAATGATCAATCCCACTGGGTTTTATATATATCATTGTTCAAAACCTATTTCCATATTATTAATATTTGCAATAGAGTGATCATTTAAAGTCAACATCCCCAATCATATCCCTATTGAACCACGTGATCAAGCAAATGTTTTTCTTCTTTTCTTCTGTTCCCACAATTCTTTCTCTGGATGTAGATAATGTTCTTTCTCATAAGTCCCTCAGGATTGCCCTGGATCATTGCATTGCTGCTACTAGAAAAGTCCGTTACATTTGATTGTGCCACTCTGTGTTCAATGTTCTCCTGGTTCTGTTCCTTTCACTCTGCATCAATTCCTGGAGGTCATTCCAGTTCACATGGAATTCCTCCAGTTCATTATTCCTTTCAGTACAATAGTATTCCATCACCATCAGATACCACAATTTGTTCAGCCATTCCCCAATTGAAGGGCATCCCCTCATTTTCCATTTTTTTGCCACCACAAAGAGCGCAGCTATAAATATTTTTGTACAAGTATTTTTCCTTGACATTTTTATTTTCTGATTGACTAACACTGCACTTCTTTTAAAACCCTGTTCTCTAACATAGTTCATCTTAAACTTATCATCTCTAATGAAAAATGCCTGCTGAGTGGACTACAAACCATTTGGTGCCCTCCTGTCAGGAGAGGAAAAGAATAACATTCACTAACGCCGAAGGTTTTGATTATCACATCGTAAATGAACAAATGGCATCTGTCAATACAAAGGAACTTTTCGGGGGGTTTGGCAGAGGAAGCCTGCTTATGCACTGGTGGGGTAGTTGGGAGGGGGGCTACTTCTGAAGTGACAAACTGGATTTTTATTAACCTCCTGCTTTTTAAAATTTTTGTTTTCCCTCCTTCACTTTGCAACAGAATATTCCTATAAAAGGTGGGCAAAGAGGAAGCTAGCAGCTGTTTGAGACTGCAAGTCCAGGGCTTTTACTGAGCTATATTAAACAGTTTGAGCAATAAATTATATTCAGAGTCAAGAATATAGGTGTGTGTGTATCTATCGAGAGAGACAGACATAAACGTGATCACATCTGCACACTCGTATGCCCATTTGGAGAAACATTTCTTTAAGAAAGCATAACACAGTCTGTTTACTTAAACATGAATTCCCTCTTCGTTTTCATATTCAGGCCATAAACATCTTTCATGACACTGATAAATGGCAAAGGTGTTTATGAGCTGTAAGAAATGTTTATGCCAAATACATAAAACCAGAGATGGAATTGTTCACATTGAATGGCCTGGTGGTGGGGGAAGGGAAGCCTTGGGTGGGGGACGGGAATTATTTCCCTGGAAGTTGTTAAGGTGACCCTCTCATAAAAATGTTTAGTAAAATGTTAACCGTAATTCAGGCCTGAGCAGGTGTGGGAGCAGGAAACACCAGGTCAATCTAGAGATGACTAAAGAGGGACTGCCCCTTTCTTGGTGAGAGAGGAAGCTCACTAGGAATGTCTATTCTTTGTGTTGCCTGTCTCAGTTTGGGGGGGATTTGATATGTGTTGGAAGAGGAACAGCTGTGACATATTCTCAATTCAAACATGAGGAAAGCTGGTGTGCTGCTCCATTAAACACTTTTCTAAATTTTTCAGAGATACTTTGAGATAATACATAGGCCCTAGTTAACTTCCATGAACACGATAGAAGCTTCAATGGAGGTCTTTCCACCTTCTGAGCAATTGATAAGCCTATTAATAAAAACTTGTTGAGTGACTAACCTATTAATCAATAGGTTTTAGGGTTTGGAAGAACCATCTCAATGATCCAGTTTATGCCTACAACTTATAGATGTGAAAACTGAAGCCTAGAGAAGGCAAGTGACATCAGAAAAAGAGTGTGACTTAGGAGAATGTGTCCCGTGTTAATAAATGTTCTTTGAACTGAATTGAATTTCCAGGGTGGGCTATTCAGCTATCCAGTTATATTTATCCTTTGAATCAGAGAACCTTGCTACATGACCATGGCAAATCATTTAATCTTTTTCTACCTTGGTTCCCTTGTCTGAAGAATGAAGAGGTTGGACAAGATGGCTTTCCATTCCTCAGTCTATATACTTCTTAGTGTCAGCTTATGCTTAGGATACCTTAATCTAGGTATGGTGAATTTCTTCTGGATATTTTTTCAAAGCACTTTCACATTTATTATCTCATGTAAATATAAAAATAAATGCCTTACAAAATAGGTAGAACAGATATTATCCCCATTTTACTGATAAGAAAACTGAGATAGAGTGGTACCCAAGGTCACACCAAGGTTAAACTAGAATTGAGATTTCTTGACTCTTCTTAGTTTAGTGTTCTTTTAAAAAAAAATTCCTATATTCTGTCTTAGAATCAATACTGAGTATCATTTCCAAGACAGTAGAGTGATAAGAGCTAGATAAATGGGGCTAAGTGACTTCCCCAGGGTCACACAGTTAGGCAGTGCCTGAGGTCAAACTTGAACCCGGGACCACCTATCTCCAAACCTGGCACTTGAGCCACTTAGTTGCCTCAGCTTAGTACTCTTAATATGCCACAACAACAGCACTTTATTTTGACATGGGCTTTACGGTACTCATACCATCCATACCTTCTCTCCCTGGAGATTCTTCTGATTGGAGAATTTTCCCCATAACTTCCATATAAGGAGGCTTCCCAGCCATTTTTTCATTTCCCTCTTGGTTATTCTCCTTTGGACTTCTCCATCACTCCCCTGGTGCTGGGTACCTTCCTTTCTCCCTTCCCCACCCTGCTTTTCAGCTTCATTTTGTGTAGCATCTTTACTCATTAGATTATAAGCTCCTTAAAGGCATTAAGATTGTCTTTTCCCCTTCATATTTGTATTCCTTGTGCTTGGCATGTTGCCTATATATAGGCCTATTAATAAATGTTCATTGACTGATTACAAAGTGCTTTTCAAAAACACTACCTTATTTGACATTCAATGTAAAACTGTAAAGGAAATATCTATAATGTCTTCTCTGGAGTACTTTCCCTCTGATCACAGGCTGGGACCTCCAGGGAATGAATACCAAGTCTGAGGTTCTCTTTGGCTCCCAAAATTGTAGATTGAGAGTATCCTTTAGTAATTTCATCTTTTATAGTCATCTAGATAATGCAAAAAAAGGCATAGGTATTTCCTGAAATGGTAAAGCATGAATACTAGTGGCAAAATCATCATCTCCCTGCCCCCGTGTAAGCCTGGGGTTTATACTGCCACAAAAATATATAGCATCAGTGGGAATAGTTAGTATATACCCTAAGTACACATATAGCTAGTGCTACTTAGATTTGCTGCAGAGCAGAGTTCAGATGTCCTCACACTATTCCTCCTAACTTTCTTTTTTTTGTTGTTTTTTTGTTTGTTTGTTTGTTTTTAAACCCTTAACTTCTGTGTATTGGCTCCTAGGTGGAAGAGTTTTAAGGGTAGGCAATGGGGGTCAAGTGACTTGCCCAGGGTCACACAGCTGGGAAGTGACTGAGGCCAGATTTGAACCCAGGACCTCCCATCTCTAGGCTTGGCTCTCAATCAACTGAGCTATCCAGCTGCCCCCTCCTAACTTTCTTTTTAGGGCTTGCCCACTTTTTTAAGACCACTAAGGCCATCACTGAATGGTGGGACTTTTACACACTTTCCTGAAGTCCAATAGTTTAAAGAGTGAATCCTTTAAAGGACTACTCTATTTTTTTGTTATTCACTTGTGTTTGACTCTGTGAGCCCTATTGGAGATTTTTTTGGCAAAGAAATTGTGGTGGCTTGTCATTTTCTTCTCTAGCTCAGATGAGGAGACTGAGGCAAACTGGGTTAAGTGACTTGGACAAAATAACACAACTAATAAATGTCTAAGGTCAGATTTGAACTCAGGAAAATGAGTCTTTTTCACTCCAGTCATGGCACTATCTACTCTATCACCTAGCTGTTCCCTCAGTTTTTACAGTTTTTATAATTTACAAATCACTTGGGGGCAGCTGTGTAGCTCAGGGATTGAGAGCCAGGCCTAGAGACGGGAGGTCCTGGGTTCAAATCTGGATTCAGACACTTCTTAGCTTTGTGACCCTGGTCAAGTCACTTGACCCCCATTGCCTACCCTTACCACTCTTCTGCCTTGGAGCCAATACACACAATATTGACTCCAAGACAGAAGGTAAGGGTTTTAAAAAAAAAAAAAAAAAAAAAAAGAAGAGTCACTCAACGTTTGATTACCTTTTCAAGCTGTCAGTACAACCATTCAAAGTCTGAAAGAGCTAAATTCTTGACATCTCATTGTCTCTTGTTTTTGTCCTTATATCCAATAATTCTATTAAGTGCATTGGAGGACTCAGTTATTTGGAGAATCATCTACTCAACAACACCTCCCCATATACGCATCATTATGCTCATTTTACAGATGAGGAAATTAGGTGTCTGCTTAAAATAATCTAGCTAGTAAGTGGTGAAGTCCACTCAAACTCCAAATTCCAGTGTTCTTTCCCTTATGCCACAATGTTGTTAACTCCCCTTCTCTTGGCTGAAATCACTCAGCTCTGGTACGGTTGAATTTGAAAGACGAGCTCAAATCCAGCCTTTCCATTTACTATGCTCATAAAAGGAAAGAGAAAGGCAGAAGGTAGGTAGCCAGGACTTAGGGATCTAGAACTACCTTCTCAGGTTCATCACTGCAAATAGCCACTTGCCATGGGCTTTCCCTCAAAGTCACCATTTTGCTGCATGTGATATTAAACAGAAATAATATTCATTTGCTTTGTGAAAAGCATTCATTATTCTAGGCCCTGGGGAAATAAAAAGTTTAGCGATCACCCCTGATTTCATAGTGCTACAGTCTAGTGCAGGAAGAGAAGCATAAATGTGATATAGAACATATAAATCAATATCGGACAGCTAGGTGGTACAGTGAATCGAGTACAAGGCCTGGAGTTAGCTTGTCTTTCTCAGCTTAAATTGGCCTCAGACACTTACTAAGACGTGTGACCATGGGCAAGTGATTTAATCCTGTTTGCCTCAGTTTCCTCATCTGTAAAATAATATGAAGAAGGTAATGGCAAACCATTCCAATATCTTTGCCGACAAAACCTCAAATGGGGTCATGAAGAATTTGATATGACTGAAAATGACTAAGCAACAACAAATGATTATCCCTGGGGAGTAAGGGAGTCATGGTAGATATGAACCAACTGCAATTTCAATAATATAAAAATAAAAGATGGGCTAGTCATGTGGTGAGAGCAAATGATAATTGATAGTGTTGTCTGCTGACATTTTCAAGATGTCAAGAAATCAAAGAATCCCTACAGCATATTCAGTGAATTCTCTCAGACACACTTATGGGAAGATATGGAGAAGAGTTGCAAAAGATAAAGTCACGGATGAATTATGATCTTTTTGTTAGAGGGAACATTCCTACCAATGAGATCCTAGATCCACTTGAGTAATAGCTTACAAAGACCTTTACATACTTTTATGATCTTCCTAAAAAACCCTATGAAGAAGGTACTACAGATAGTTTGATCTCTATTTTATAGGTACAGAAACCAAGGTTAGAGAAGTTAATGCTTTGCCTGTGGCCATATAGGGAGTGTAAAAGGCAAGATTGAAACTCTAAACTGTCTTGACTCCCAAGTTCCTTACTCTTCCTACTATATACATACAGATAAAATATGATGGCAATATTACTAACTCCGGTCCTCATCAGTGTATAGTGGCACTATCTATCAACCAACAAGCATTTATTAAGCATCTAATGTGTGTTAGGCTTGATGATGGGTGCTAAAGAAAAAAAAGACTTTAAAAAGATATAATCCCTGATTTCAAGGAAGTTATATTTCATAAAAATATTAAAGAAACACAAGGTAATGTGTGGGGGACACTAGCAGTGGGGGAAATCAGGAAAGGTTTTTTGTTAAAGATAATATTAGAACGAAGTTTTGAAGGATACAAACGATTCTAAGATGCAGATATGATGCAACTGGATAATCAAAGAATTTGATGAAAAAAGCTATTAGGTGAGTGGGATAAAGATTTATGGAGAAAAAAAGCAAACCAATTATTTTAAATACCATTGACTTGAGTTTTGTATTTAAATTTAAATTTGTAATTTAAATTAAAAAGTAGGAGAGTTTTTTGTAGTGAATAAAGTTGTGTTAGTCAAGAGGAAAACATTTCATAAGAGAGATCTGGACCTCTGGGAAGGCAGAATCATATCAAGGAATAATTGCATCATTTCCAAAGAAGATAAAATAACAAAGATGCAGATTTTTGAGAATTTCAAATTTCTATATGTTCTTAGGGTGTTCGAAGAATCATTCCCAGGATAAAGTTTTCAAAGAAATGCTCTTAAAAACAGGCCTGTTCTATAAATCCTGCCATTCCATAGAAGAACTTTTCTGTGTGTAATCATCAACTCCTGGGGGACTTCTGAATGTTCAAATAATTTTTATGCCAAAAAATACAACCAAAACATTTATAGATAAAATGTTCATTTTTCTATATGGAGAAAAAAGTCCAGCTATTTCTTATTTCATGTAAGCAGAGTAGAATTTAAAAAATATATATGTCTTTCAATCAGCAAAAATCTACCTTCTCTCTTTCCCTGTGCCCTTGATTCAGAAAGAAAAAAGCCCAACCTCCCTGTTACAAACATGTAAAGTCAAGCAAAACAAATTTCTACATCCTAATTATGTGAAATAATTTTTTTCTAAACTTCATTTCCCCCCTCAATGTATTCCTTTTCTTTTCTCTTTCCACTCTTCTTTTTAAAATCCACACCTAACAAAACCATTCCCAGGCCTTCTGTCTAATTAGATTTCCACTATTACCTTTCATGGTGAGAGTATTCAGAGGGGACACATATCAATGTTTAAAAAATATATATATTTCTTATTCTGTGTATGATTCCTTCACCTCTCTATTAAGAGATAGGTAGTGTGGTTTAACAATACTCTGAAATTGTAGTTGTTCATTACATTAATCAGAGTTCCAAATCCTTTCAAAGTTATCTGTCTTTACTATATTGTTAATATTGTATAAATTGTCCTCTGATCCTTTCACACTGCATCAATTCATAGAAACCTACTGAGGTTTCTCTGAAACAATTCCTTTCAATATTTCTTATAACACAATAGTATTTCATCATCTCATTTACATGTCATAACTTGATATGCCATTCCTCAATTTATGGGCACCTCCATCAGAATCCTACTTTTTATGACCTCGAAAAGATCCATAAATATTTTTCTAAATCCTTAGAGTTTTTTTGTTTAGGACTAAATCATTCCCTATTTCCTACTTTCTCCCCTTTAAGTGAAATATATTTCTATCCCCAGTTTGTGTGTGTGTGTGTGTGTGTGTGTGTGTGTGTGTGTGTGTGTGTGTACTCTTCCCTCCTTTGAATAGTTCAGATAAGATTGAGATTCAGGTGTCATGAGCTCCTCCCACTTACTCCTCCTCCTTCTTCCTATTTATATCTATTTGCTCATTCTGATTATATGTGATAATTTTTTTCTAAACTTCCTTTCCCCACCCTCAATGCATTCCTCTTCTTTTTTTCTTTCCATTCTTCTTTTAAAATCCACACTGGTGGCTCCACATACTTCTTAGCTATATGACCCTGGGCAAGTCACTTAACCCCCCCATTGCCTAGCCCTTTCCCCTCTTCTGCCTTGGAACTAATACACAGTATTGATTTTAAGATGGAAGGTAAAGATTTAAAAAAAAAAGTAAATAAATAAATAAAAAATAAAATCCTTACCTAATAGAACCACTCCAAGACTTTCTGTCTAATTAGACTTCCCCTATTACCCATAGTGATGATAGTGTTCAGAGGGGACACATGTATCATCTTTCCATATTTGAGTATAAGTAGTTATCCTTATTTATTTTCTTGGAATTATTTATGTTTATATGTTTCTCTTAATTCTGTTTTTGAACTTTAAAGTTTCTACACAGCTTTGGTCTTTCCATTAGGCATGTTTAGAAGTCCTCTAATTATAGGTTCCTGCTGCTCCCCAGCTCCCCAAACTGAGTCTACTCAGTTTTGCTGGGTAAATTATTTTTGACTGTATCTTTTGCCTTCTGGAATACTTTATTCCAAGCTTACCACTTCTTTATGGTGGTGGCTGCTGAATCTTGTGTGATCTATGTGATTTTGTGTGATTTAACTATATAGCTCCTTTATATTTGAATTGTTTCTTTCCGGTCCCTTGCTGTATCTTTTATTTGATCTAGAACTCTCAACTTTGGCCTAGTTCTAAGCAGTCCAGACAGTTTTCTTTTAACATTTCTTACAATTTGATGTCTACACCCTGTGTCATTCAGCTAGCCCAATTACTCTTAATTTTTTTTCTCCTCTATCTTTTTTCCAGGTCATTTGTTTTTGCTATAAGATACCTTACTTTTCTTCTATTTTTTGGCTTTGTCTTAATATTTCTCTGAGCTAAACCAGCTGATGATGCAAATGTTTCCAATAAATTCAATTTTTCCTTACTTACAAAGCATCCAAAGGCCAACTAGAAAGACATATAAATGTAAAGATAGACAGAGAGCTTAGGCTCTACCTAGGTGGTATGAATTTTCTTGACCCGGGATTCAGAACAATTAGGACTAAACTCAGAACTTTTCCTCTAAAAACAAACTCTCTAAAGCTAAAGAGAATGGAGTTGAAAAGATCTTAGATTGATTTCCTCACCCTCCTCCCTCCCACCCAAGCTTAAAATTATTGTAATAGGGTATTAAAATGCAATAATTTAAGTTTGTGGGTGGTGGGGTGGTGGGGTGGGGTTAGGTACTCTAAGGTTTTGTACTTTATAGAATATATGAGCTACAATCTCACTCCCAATATAGTGATCAAGAAGACCACCAAGGTGGCATACTTTATGAACTACTTTATCCTATATGTTTTATAGTTTAACTTCCAAAGAAAGAAGTAGAATGGAAACTTGGTCAAGGAAGCTAAAACCAATCAGGTATCTGGGGAGGAGGATACATTTGTCTTTTTTTAGGTAAGCTTCCTAATGTTGTGGGTTTGAGGAAGAAAGTTATATTAGAAATGCTGGAAATGACATAGCCAAGAAAGCAGAGAAAAGACAGATGCTCACCTGAGCTCCCCCAAATTTCCCTCAAACAACTTTAAAAGGATACATCAGAATAACCTCTGGAGTAGCAGAACCCACAAAAGTTCAAGGTAAACAATTTTCCTGCCCAAGACAAATTAAAAAGTTGACAGGAAAGGTCTATTGCATCAGGTGAGAGTGCAGTGCAGTTGTCAGAGCAGACTGTAACAAATAAAAGGTGCTCTGGAGGCTCAATACCAGATTTATAAGTATTTATTAATAAAAATTGAAAGAAAGTGATAGAGAGAAGAGATATTTCAGCCTAACTATAACTGATTCTTCATTCGGTTGACTCAGGCCCTGCTGCCCCATTCTCTAGGGATGCCTATACTGATGCTGTCTCTGCCATGTTGTCACTCACACTGCCACTGATGCCAGGGGATGCCAGGAGATGCCAGCTTATGACATGTTACTCTGTGACACCCACTGTTCCATGGGATGGAAGTGTTTTACTTTACACAAGACCAAGCCAAGGTGGACCTCACTTGGGCAAGGCAGCAGCAGGCCTGGTTGGCAACTGAATTAGTAGTAGTAGTTCTTGGGCTTCTTAACACACAGATGGTAAGGAGGTGAGACAATTGGCCAGAAGGTAATTTTAGGGGTCCCTTTGCTGGCACTGGTTGCAGGACTATTTTATTGCTCATATGCAGATCTGGATCTCAATCCTGGGTTACAGTCCTAGGACAGGAAGCACTAGCATACTAAACCTTGCAGTTAAAGAGATGTGGGGTCCTGGTTGTAGTTCCAGAAAGGAAAAGAATGCTTGAGGTTGCTCAAAGACCAAAGCACAAAACAGAGCACAGGCCAGGAGAGTAGTAACCACATCTCTTCTTAGATGACACCACCTTAGAAGAACTGAAAACTTACAGATCCTTGGAACTATTTTTGAAAGCAGCTATTCAAAAACCCTGAAGCTAGTGATAGTACCCTCTCAAGTCTAGGAGCAGAGCCCAACTTTAACAGTTTTTTAAATGAAAAGTGAAGGAAAAGGTTGGAAAAAGGAGCAAACAGCAACAACAACAAAATCTTAGAAAGTTACTGTGGTCACAGGGAAGACCTGAACACAAACTCAGGGGAAGACAACCTTATTTCATCAGAATTGGCTCAAAGAGAGAATAACCTACGTACTCAACTGGGTATAGAAATCTCTCTTATTCTAAAGGAAAGTAGGAAGGAAAAGGAATAAGAGAAGGGGTCCCTGATAGAAGGGAGGGCAGATTTGGGGAGGTGGTAGTCAAAAGCAAAACCTTTTTGAGAATGGCAGGGTAAAAGGAGGGAGTAAGATACACAGGGGGAAGGATAGGATGGATGAAAATACACTAATCATAACTATGAAAAATATTTTATAGCATGTTTCTTTGATAAATGCCTCATTTCTCAAATTCATCAAGGACTGAGTCAAAGTTATAAAAATACAAGTCATTCCCCAATTGATAAATCTCTAGGAGCTTACAATTTAAGGGCGGGGGTGGGGGGATTTTTAAGTAGATAAAAAATTATAATACAAAGTAACTGGTATAATACAATAGTAATTGTGGGGAGCACAAAAATGATGTTATGCTTCTGGGAGAGGGGGAGAACTGAGTTTATTCAGAAAGTAAAAGCAGATATGTTAAAATGACTTTGCAAAACAGTGGGTAAAAAACTAAAAGATTTGGAGCATCTAGGTTCAAATCCTGGTCCCATTGCCATGGTGTCCATGGCGACCTTGGATAAGTTTCTTCCCTTCATCTAGCCTCAATTTTCTTACCTATAAATAAGGCAGCTGGGAGATATAAACAATAAAGGGCTGAATCAGGAAAACTCGAATTCAAATCTGGTCTCAAACACTTATTACTGTGTGGCCCTGGACAAGTCAATTAATTGTGCTTTACTCAGTTTCCTCTTCTATCAAATGAACTGGAGAAGGAAATGGAAAAACACTCCAGCATTTTTATTAAGAAAACGCCAAATAGGGTCATGAAGAGTCAGATGCAACTGAAAAACAACTGAACAACAAACAAGGGGTCCTGAACAGATGACATCTAAAAACAGAATGGAAAAGCACTGGCTCAAGACATACTAGCTATTATCATATGCGTAAGTGACAACTATCCTGGTTCTCATTTGCTTCATCTGTAAGGGTTAGCTAACATAGCCCGTAAGGTCCCTTTCCAGATGCAAATCTCTCATTCTTTAATCCTATCATGCTACATAAAAACAGTTTCTATTCTCTTCACACCTCTTTTCTTGACTCCTCTTTACAATGAAAGTCCAATTCCAGGCCACAGTTTTTAATATGCAGTTGCCTTATATCTTGATGCCTGTTGATCAGTGCAGCAGCCTCAGTGTCCGAGATGAAGGAGAGCTAGCCACCTACTGTGATTTAAATCACTAATCCATTCCCTTGCTTTGGAGATAGATTCTAAGAAAACCAAGTCCTTATATTTCTTTCTTGCTCCATGCTTCATGCTGACCTTAGAAAACAAAACACATTTGGAGCAGGGACAGTTTTGACCAAGCACAGGGAACGATGTAAAATTTAGCCGGACTTGAATGCCACAGGCTTTATCTTAGCAAAGATCTATTGTGAAATTCCATTTATTTCTGTCAATATTGACATCCCGCTATAGACACAGAATGATCTTGTTTTCTTGTCTATGGTATCCTGTCCAACTCCACATTAAGAAAGGAATTGAAAAGTTAATGCATGGAAAGTGAATCTTTTGTGTTTCCTATAATGCCCAATTTTTCCTTTGGAATCGCCAAAGCTGTTCAAATAAAAGCTGGTCTGCTCCTTTCAAAAGAGAATAATGGAAATCTTCAATGAAATCCAGGAGTTATTTGACCTGTTAGGAAACTTGGAGGTAGGAATTATAGCACAAAAACAGGTTTGTTAAAATGTAGCAACCCCATATTTTCAGAGGAAAACTTATGAATTTTGATCTCTGAGCATGCAATAAAATAACTCTATCACTCTAGAACTGAGAAATCTCAGTTCAAGACCCCCATCACCTTTGGTATTCCAAACCAAAGAGTTAGTCAGAACATTTACCTCAAATAAAGCAAAGGCCTCATCTTTCTTCTGTTGCCACAAATGCAATGAAGATTCTGTCACCCAGATCAAATGTTAGAGGTCAAAGGGATGATTTAGTCCAAGTCCATGAGTTTGCAAATGGGGAAAACTTCAGGTCTCTGTTTGCCTATTGTCACACAGATATGATAGCACCATAGATTTAGAGCTGGAAAGCTTAGAGGTCATCTAGTCAACCGGCCTTGTTTTACAGATGAGGAACTGGAAGACAAAGGTTAAGTGACTTCCTGGGTCACGCAGTTAGATTCCAAGTGCAGCTCTCTCTTCCATCATATCATATTGTCTCAAAGTTGGTAAGTAATAAGCTTAAATTTGAAACTATTTGAAATCCTCCCCATTCAGGCCTTTTTTTCCCTCTTTTCTTTCTACATCACGACAATAAAGTATATATTTAATACTTTGCAAAAAGAACATCTTTTGTTACAAAATATTTCCTAACGTTTGGTTTGGGAGGTGTGGCCATCATACTAACACTGCTGTGACTCCCATGGAAGAGTGAATGAGGGCCAAAGGAAAAATATCTCAGGGTGACATTGTTGGAGAATTCCACATGAGCACAGTAGAGAATCAATGAAAAATTGATAGCTCTATTTGTAAATTTAGGACGTGGCTCTCACAGATACTGCAGACAATGAGCTCGACTCAGAGCTGAACAAGAAGAGGGCAGGCTGGATTGTCTTGTGAAATTACAAAGTTGTTTGGATGGCCCTCAGGATCCCTTTGAAATAAAGACCTATCTATGGTCATTTTCAGACTTTTTCTGATGTGCTGGCTAATTTTTCTGAACATCCCCCCACCCCCTTTCTTTTTCTTCTTAGACATAAGGGATTAAGAAAGATTGAGGGCAAAAGGGGAAGGGGATAGAAGAGGATGAGGGGGAGACAGAGACAGGAGAGAGACAGACAGACAGACAGACACAGAGAGAGAGAGTGTGTCCTAGAAGCAATAAACATGAACTTGGACAGACTGAGAGATAGTGGAGGATAGATGGGCCTGACATACTATGTTCCACAGAGTCAGGAAGAGTCAGACATGACTAAATAAATGAACAATAACAATTATTCTTTGAGAGAGGGAGAACAGGGGTGACACTGGGAAGTGGGGGAGATAAAAACAAAAGCTATCAATAAAAATTTACTTAAAAATAAATATATCATTGGGCTACATTTTCCTCCCAGGTTCCTCTAGTATATTGAGAGTTACCAGACTTTCTTCAGTGCATACCTTGTTACTAGGATGAATTCTTAGACTGTAAAATGTCAGGAAGGGACCTTTAGGGATCATCTAGCTCATCCCTCACATTCTACAGATGAGAAAACTGATGCTCAAAGAATGGACATGACTTGTCCAAGTTCACATAACTAGTTGGTAGCAGACACCTGACATGAATACTGATCTTCCTTCCATTCTAGTATTGCTTCTCATTTGTGGAAAACATAACATAATTTTCTTGGCCTGTTAATAATAGCTAGCATTTATAGAGTGCCTTAAAATCTGCAGATTTTACAAATATTATTTCATTTTTTCCTCTATGTAAGCTTGGTACCATTTACTCATTAATGGATAAATGTGTTGATAAATGAGGGAAGAATCTCATTTCATTCTTAATTTGGGGGAAGGAAATCAAATGGTTTATATAAAGAATGTTATTTAAAATCATTAAAAAAAACCATTAACTCCCAAATTATAAACTAAAAAACTGAGACAAATGGCAATGGAATGACTTGTTCAGGGTCATACAGCTAGTAAATGTCTGAGACCCGATTTGAACTAGGACTCTCTAACTCCCAGTCTAGTGCTCTATCTACCATCCCATCTATATGTGCCCTCATATTTATACCATAAGTTACAAGAGAAAAGAAACAATGTATTTTCAGGCCATCAAAGTTCATGACGTTCGCACAGCTCCGCATAAGCTATGACAAACCAGCAAAGCAGGTGTCAGAAGGATGGAAATCTCTCACTCAGTTTCCCCTATGTGACTCTTTTCTCACCAGCATTCACTTTTTTACTGAAACTATTGCAATCAGTATCCTTATTCAGCCCCAGGGAAACACAGAAAAATAATACAGGTTCATGGCAAGAACAACCACAACCACAGTCACAGACTATACACTATCCCAAAATAAACCCCTAAATAAACTCCCATAATACAGAAACTTCCCCTAGAAGTCACCTCACAACAAACCAGCATATAGTGAGTTAATATTAAAGATTTTAAATCTCTGGCTCAGATTCCCATACACAGGTGCCTGCAAGAACAGGCCAGAACAGTCTCCAAGTTTCCCCCCTTTCCAGATCCGGTTTAGTACAGTAATTTAATATAAAAGAACAATGAATGAAATATGAAGAAATTGTCTCCCATGAAAAGGCCTGTACGTTCTCACTACTGTAGCCCAAGAGATACGTCAAATACACCTAATACATTGTCTCCAAAGATAAGATGTATGGTGGGAATGGAATTCATGCCAACATTGATGTAATCTTGAGAAAAATGATATAAAAATTAAAATTAGCAGATGGCACTTCAGATCAGCCACTGCAAACCTACTGGGTCTCTGGCTCTTCTCACTCCATTTTTGCTCAATTGTCCCGCCCCCAAGGGGAACTGGACTGCTGGTAATCCCCCTCCTACCCCCCAGTATGTATTATTCATTTAACATGCTTCTTTAGAATTGTGAAACAGGCTAATTTTTCCTTTTACCATCCTTCTACCCTTACTTTCTCATCTCCTTTCAGTGACTAGTACCTACCATTGTGGCATTTGGTCTTGACCTAGTCTTTGTAGCATCATATGATGTTCTCTAATCCTTTATCCTTGAGAAAACTTATCTGCCTTTTATTTATTTATTAAAAAATTTCATTTTAAAATACTTTTCTACATTTACATGATTCATTTTCCTTCCCTCTCTCCTCCCACACTCCCAGAGCTGACAAGCAATTCCACTGGGTTGTACACATGTTATCACTTGTTACCCATTTCCATATTATTCATTTTTGCTATAGAGTGATCTTTTAAAGCCTAAACCCCAAATCACATACCCATATATACCTGTGATAAGTGATGCTATATGTTTTGCTTTTGCATTTCTACTCCCATAGTTCTTTCTCTCAATGTGGATAGCATTCTTTCCCATAAGTCCTTCAGGAGTGTCCTGGCTTATCGAATTGCTACTAGTAGCAAAGTCCATTACATTGGATTGTTCCACAATGTTTTACTTTCTGTGTACAATGTTCTTGTGGTTCTTCTGCCATTTATTTAAATACACACATTAAAAATTTTAAGAACCCTAAAACTTCTCTGTCCTATGCTTCATTTTTTTAGTACCTTATTCTCTTGTAACTAGTGTAATTTTAAAAAAACTAGATCTGTGATTTTATCAGGACAGTAAAGGGAGCCAATACCGAGGTAGCCAATAAATATTACTACCAGTAGTAACAATAATAGCTGAATTTATATCAACTTACAAAGCACTTTACATTTACTATCTCATTTTGCAACTGTGTGAAGTAGTTTGTACAAGTATTAACAACAAAAATAATTGGCATTTATATAGCACTTTAAAGGTTGCAAACTGCTTTATATACATTAGCTCTCTTATTATCCTTCTTTTACAGATCAATCAATCAGTCAACACTAGACTGTTCTTGTCTTTCTTTGAATCTCCAGTGTTTAGCAGTGTCTGGCACTTAACTCTTAATTAGCGTTCCTTGATTGGTTGATTGACTTATAAACCACTTATATAACCAGGCATTGAAGATTCAAGACACAAATGAAATATATTGTGCCCTCAAGAAGCTTACATTTTAATAGGGGAGAAAACTTACATATATAAGTATATATAAAATATATAAGGTAATTTGGGGGACAGCTAGGCAATGCAGTAGATGGAGTACTAGGCAAGGGAGAGTTAGGAACACTCATCTTCCTGAGTTTGAGTCTGGCCTCAGACATGTCCTAGCTGTGTGACTTTGGGCAAGTCACTTAACCCTGTTTGCCTCAGTTTTCTCATGTGTAAAATGAGCAGGAGAAGGAAATAGCAAACCACGCTAGTATCTTTTTCAAGAAAACCCCAAATGCCATCACAAAGAGTTGGACATGCCTGAAAAATGACTGAACAACAAAAACAATTTGAGGGTGAGGGAGTGGAGGGAGAGACTGAAACTAGAGTCAACCAGGGAAGACTTTATGCCAGTGATGGGCAACCATTTGAGCTTGGTGTGTCAAAATTCGCCAAAAAAACCAAGCATAACTCAGGTGGTGTATCACTTCTAGAAAAAAACATAATTTCATGATATTTATAGTTTAAATAACAAAAATGTAGAATTGTAATATATAACTGTATTTAACAAACTAGGTAAATTAATATAGGCAGAATTGTCATCTATAGTGCACAGAGTGTCTACACTACACTACAGCAAATGTTTCATCCTCGGCATGCGGCCCCATACTTCTCTGTATGTAGCTGCATTAGGCTGCATGTCATTGAAAATGGCTACAAGTGTCAGTGCTGACACACGTGTCATAGGTTTGCCATCACCGCTTTATGTAGAAGGGTTTGAGGGGGCAGCTGGGTAGCTCAGTGGATTGAGAGCCAGGCCTAGAGACGGGAGTTCCTAGGTTCAAATCTGGCCCCAGACACTTCCCAGCTGTGTGACCCTGCGCAAGTCACTTGACCCCCATTGCCCACCCTTACCACTCTTCTGCCTAGGAGCCAATACACAGAAGTTAAGGATTTAAAAAATTTAAAAAATAAAAATAAAATAACAAAAGAAGGGTTTGAGCTGAGTTTTGAAGAAAAGTATAGATTTTTGCATTCTGTACATACACTTTTGAATCAGTAGTGTGGCTAATGAAGAAGATGAGCTTCAGAGATGAAGTGACAGCCAGAGTGACACAATGGATAAGTGGCCAGGCTTGGACCTGAACCCAGATCTTCTTTCTCTAGATAGCCATCAGTCCCAGGGCAATACACCTGGATGATATTATTACACTTGTATTTTATTTTATTTTTCTAAAGGATTACATAAATGTCAGCTATTATTGTGACTATCTTAAGGTCTTTTAAAAACGAATACAACATATTTCTCCAATTACACACAGAAATAATTTTTAACACTAGTTTTATAAAATTTTGAATTCCAAATTCTCTTCCTGCTTCCCTCCCTCCTCACTCAATTCCCCCAAGACAACAAGCAACTTAATCCAAGCTACACATTACACTCTTATTTGAGAAGAGATCTTTGTTTTCTCTCCTCTTTCTTCCCCTCTCTTTCCAAGTCTCTTATAATATTCAATGTCTTTTTATGCCACATACCCCTAGGGCAGTCTGGCAAAGTTTATGGACTTCTCTAGTTAGCCAGCTATTTTGTGCAAAGGAGAGTCTGTAGGCAGGAAGCTGGCTATCACATGGGATCTATCTCTCTGTGTGTCTGAGAGTAAATGATATTTCAAGATACCTGCAACAATTGAAATGGGATCACATCTGTTTCTATTGGTGATAAACTCACTGACATTGCCAATCCTACTGTGGTTTGATGTCTTCATTAAAATTGAAGGAAATATTAAATTTTAAGAGAAGTTAGTGAAGGGCCAGCTCAGTGGTTCAGTGGATAGAGAGCCAGGCCTAGAGCCTGGGAGGTTCTTGGTTTAAATCTGGTCTCAAATACTTCCTAGCTATGTGATCCAGAAAAGTCATCTTCAATTTATTTATTTATTTGTTCAGCCATCCTCTTGTTTATTTATTTGTTTGTTTGTTTGTTTGTTTATTTATTTGTTTGTTTTAAACCCTTACCTTCCATCTTAGAATCAATACTGTGTATTGGTTCTAAGGCAGAAGAGTGGTAAGGGCTAGGCAATGGGGGTCAAGTGACTTGCCCAGGATCACCCAGCTGGGAAATGTGTGAGGTCAGATTTGAACCCAGGACCTCCCGTCTCTAGGCTGGCTCTCCATCCACTGAGATGCACCCAGCTGCCCCCCTAGAAAAGTCATTTAACCCTTACTGTTCTTCTGCCTTGGAACTGATATTCAATATCAATTCTAAAGAAGGTAAAGCTTTAAAAAAAAGTTAGTTATATAGTTAAATAAGTTAGCTATATCATTATATATAGTTAAATAAAGACTGAAATTTGTTTCACCATCCAAATGAACAGACCCCCTGAAATCTGTGCAGAGATCTGGGGATTCCAGATTAAGATCACCTGTGCCATAGGAAGTGTGTGAGAGGGCCTGCCTGGACCCTAGAGCAAATGCAGAATTTTTTGGAGACTGGAGCTGTTGATCACTCTAAAGAACTAGGATTCCCAAAAGGACAAATGTTTCTCTGTCACTGTCAGGCTAATATCCACTTCCCAACCTAATTTTTTTGTGTATGACCTGGTAGACCAGTAGGAATGTAGTGTGGCCAGGAAGGCAGAGATCTCTTAAATGGATATCAAAGTGCTAAAAATAATAATCAAAAATAAGAAGCTGATTAAAAAGTATGATACCTTTTTGAACCCTGTGGAATTGCTTTTCGTCTCTGGGAGTGGGGAGGGAAGAGGAGAGGGAAAGAAAATGAATCATGTAAATATGGGAAAATATTTTTAAAATAAGTAAATAAAAATAATAAAAATAAAAATAAAAGACTACCAAAAAAGATATGATATCTTTTTGGCCAAGAAGTCTTTGATCAGTCAAATCCCTTTAATACCTGGTCCTGGTCTGAGTAAAGATGACAAGTTTCATTCCTGCTGACTAACAATGAGAATATGGGGGCTAAGAGAGATGAGGTGAAGTTTCCGATCAAGTTATAGATAAATAAATGACTGGGTCTGGGAGTGGCTGTTGGTTCACCATGTAAAGGTGAAAGAGGACCAGTAACATCCATCTGGCTGTTTGTTATTTTCCTTCTGTCTCTGCTAAAGACCTTATAAGACATGTGGGATGTGTGATATATCAGGAGCACCATGGTCAGGCTCCAGCATTTATATTCAATCATGATATTAATATGTGATGATTTAGCTGGTAATAAAAAATTAAATTAAAAGAGGCCCTAATTAAGACTAAGGGAGAAAATTTAAGGGACATGTGAGATACATTTTTGGGAGAAGTTTGAATCAAATCATTGCACTGGACAACTGCATGCTCTTTTTGTAGAAGACCAACACAAAGAATATTTTGGATTTAATAATAATCCCACAAATGATTAAACCTTTTAGTATCATAATTAGCTCAAAAAACCCTTTTCCAGAGGTCTCTTGTTAGTCATCTCCTTCATTCACCTCTCATTATATTGCTGGACTAAGAAAAAGCAAATCTTTTTGTATAATATACATGCTGAGACAGCATCATTTCCTCCTTGCTTAATTACCATAGAAATTTCAATTAAAAGAATTAGAAAGAAAAGATTGGTGTATTCAATTTCTTTTAGTTCTATTGCCTGATTTCATTTTTGTAAACAACAATTTTTATTTTATTTTATTTCATTTTTCCTCATTTAACTTTTATTTTCCCAATTATCTGTAATAACGATTTTCAACATATATTTTATGAACTTATAAGATCCAAATTGTTCCCTTCCCTCAGTCTCTTGTGTACAATGTTCTCCTGGTTCTGTTCATTTCACTCTGCATCAGTTCATGGAGGTCTTTTCCAGTTCACATGGAATTCCTCCAGTTCATCATTCCTTATAATAGCACAATAGTATTTCATCACTATCATATACCACAATTTGTTCAGCCATTCCCCAATTGATCTTCTCAGTTTCTAATTCTTTGCCACCACGAAGAAAACTGCTATAAATATTTTTGTTTAAGTAGGTCCTAGCCTGCTTTATTTGATCTCTTTGAGATACAGACCTAGTAGTGCTATTACTAGATTAAAAGGTATGCAGAATTTTGTACCCTTTTGGGCATATTTCCAAATTGACCTCCAAAATGGTTGGACCAGTTCATAACTCCACCAGCAATGCATTAGTGTCCCAGTTTTGCTGCATTCCCTTGAGTATTTATTATTTTCCTTTACTGTTATATCAGCCAATCTGATAGGTGTGAGATGGTACCTGAGAGCTGTTTTAATTTGCATTTCTATAATCAAGAGGGATTTAGGATTTAGGGATTTTTCCATATGATTATTGATAACTGATTTCTTCAACTGGAAACTGCTTATTCATATTGTTTGACTATCAATTGGGGAATGAATTGTGTTTTCATAAATTTGACTCAATTCTCCACATATTTGAGGAATGAGGCCTTTATCAGAGAAATTTGCTGTAAAATTTCCCCCTTATTTTATTATTTCCCTTCTAATCTTGTTTAATTTAGTTTGTTACAATCTTTTTTATTTAATATAACCAAAATCATTCATTTTACATCTTGAAATGTTTTCTGTCTCTTGTTTGGCCATAAATTCTTTCCTTCTCCATAGACCTGACAGGCAAATTGTTCTATCGTCCCTTATGGTATCAACTATATGCCAGGCATTGTGCCAGATACTTTACAAATATTATCTCAATTGATCCTTCCAACAACACTGCGGCAGTGTTGTTATTAGCCCCTATTTTACAGTTGAGGAAACTGAGGACAACAGCGGTTAAATGACTTACCCAGTGTCTCACAGCTAATAAATGTCTGAAAGCAGATTTGAATTCAGATCTTCTTCAGTCTAGGCCCAACACTCTATCCATAGTGCCCCCTAGCTGTCAAAATAGAAAGTATGTTAGAACGAGAGAGAAAAAAACCTACATTCAAATATTTACTGCTTCAGATACTTAGTAGCTATGTAGCCCTGATCAAGTCACTCAACCTCTCTGAATCTCTGTTTCTTATGTGTAAAAATGAGTTTAATAACTGTACCATTTTAGGAGCTGTTTGGTAATCAAATGAGAGAATATATGTAAAATGTGCTATAAACTTTAAATGACAAAATAAAAAGCATAATCATTTAAAATCACAACATACATACCCACACTCACACATATACCTACACCTTCCTACCCATCATTTTAAAAAAAAATTAATTATTTTTTTAGTTCTGAATTCTTTGTTTGTGTCCTGCCTCTCCCTTCCTCATTGAGAAGGTCAGATAAAACCTTTTGAAATATTTATAGTCATGCAGAACAAATTCCTGTATTAGTTCTGTTCTCCACCCCCCCACTCCCCAATAAAATAAAATATACTTCATTCTATACCTTGAGTCCATTAACTTTCTATCTGGAGGTGGATAGGATGTTTCATCATTAGTTCTTTATAACTGTGGCTCATATTTGGATTGATCAGTTACTGTCCTTCAAAGGTAATTATTTTTATAATAATATAATTGCAATAATAATTTTACAATTAATTATATAAATTGTTCTCCTGGGTCTGTTAACTTCACTTTGCATCAGTTAATACAAGCCTTCTTAGTTTTTTTTCTGAAATTATTTCCTTCATCATTTCTTAAAGCACGATTGTATTCCATCACATTCATTCCTGTTCAGGCATTCCCGAATTGATGGGTATCCCATGACTTTCCAATGCTTTGCCATCCCAAACAAGCTGCTATAAATATAAATATATAAGTCTTTTTCCTCCTTTTTAAAAATCTCTTTGGCAGATAGACCTATTAGCAATATCGATAGGTCAAAGAGTTCAATACCTTCTAAGGTATAGTTCCAAATTGCTTTCCAGTCTGGTTGGGTTACTTCACAGCTGCACCAATGGTGGATTAGCCTACTTATTTTCCCACAGCTCCTCCAACATTTCTCATTTTCCCTTTTTGTCATCTCTACTTAAAAGCCTTCCTCAAATATCACCTCCTTTAGGAAATCTTTCATGACAGTCTGGTAAAATCACCTGTTTCTCTCAAAAATTTGCTCTAGCATCACTCCATAAGTTCTTTTCTGATTTTCTCCAATTTTATTTCATTCTCCAAACTCTTTACCTCATTAGCACATAGAAATAGCAGATCACAGGCACTGCCACATTAGGCCAGGAAAGTGGTATGGTTCATTGGAATGAGGCTTAGATTTAGAAGGCTTAGAATTAGAAGATCTAAGTTCAAATACTGACTTTCACTTACTTGTGGGGTCTTGGAGAAATTATTTAACCTCTTTGTGTCTCAAAAAATGTCCTCATGTGTAGACAATAAACAATCTGACTAAATAACCTTTAAGGTCCCTTCTAGATCTCAATAGATCATCCTATTATAAAAGTGAGGGACAATTGAGATAATCAATCTATCCCACTTAACTTGAGTGACAAAATTCTGTTCCCTGATAGCTTTGTCAGGTGAGAGCAATCAACCCCGAGCTGTGAATTAGATGTGAACTAAACCCAGACCCAAAATCAGTAAATCAATTAAGGACTTCACTCTAAATATGAAAAATTCTCATTAAATTTGGAAGTCTTTGAAAGCCATCAGATAAACTAGAGTAACTTTGCACAGGAAGTATATTTGATTGGTTTGGGAAGCTTGGCCCCACCCTGTGGGTTTTATATAAAATAAGAAACTAATTTGGAACCCAAAGGATTTTGTAATCAGCAGCTTTGTGGTTGGAGCCATTCCACCCAAGTTTCTGAGAAGGAATGGCTTGGCCTTGGTCTGTGTCCCTTCCCCCTCATCCCTTGGTCAGAGGACAATCTTGTGAAATTCTCAGCACAATTCTCAGACCTTGAGAACTTTTCAATAGTCAGAAGATTTTGGACTTCCCAGTCATGTCCTAGTGCTACAAATAGCTGTCTCTATTGGGAGCTAGGAAGAAGACACACAGAGGAAAAAAATAGCTTCAAAAACTCTACAGGGAGCAGAAAGGGTATGCCACACCCACAGAGAACTTCCTGAGTTTCCCTTAAGGAGAAAAAATTCTTTCTAAAGGACTTTCATTAACCAGTCCTCCTTTTGCCATAATGTATTTTAAAGCTTGAGCCCACTTTCTCCAGGACTTTGTATGTACTTCTGGGCTAGTGTATCACAATTTGGGGAATGTTTTATACCAACTATTCTTACTATACTTTTTTTTTTTTTTTAAGAAAGAACCATCTTTAATATTTGAGTATCTGATGTTCTGGCCGAGTATCTCAGATTATGCTTATGATAAGACAAAACAAAACAAAACTATGTTTCTCAACATCACACATATACGCAGAAACACACGCTGAGACACATTTTTTTTAAAAGATACAATCTTTAGTCCATGCCTTAAAATTGGAACAGCTGGAGCAGCCAGGTGGCTCGGTGAATAGAGAGCCAGATCCGGAGAGAGGAGGTCCTCCATTTGAATCTGGTCTCAGACATTTCACACTGTCTGTGTGATCCTGGGCAAGTCACTTAACTCCCATTGCCCAGCCCTTACCATTCTTCTGCCTTGGAACCAATACTTCCTATGGATTCTAAAACAGACAGAAGATTCAAAAACTTGAACAGCCAAATTAAAATTCAATAGTTTTGCTTTCAATTTAAAGAAATGCATTCAGCCACCTGTCTTTTTTTCCCTCTCCAAAGTGGTTTGACATATACATTTTCTTATCAGTGCCTTGGCAGTTATTAGAGAAACTGAACATTTTCCTAAAATGAAAAAAGCAGAGATGATCATTTTGCTTTTGCCCGCTTCTTCCTCTTACTCACTCATGATATATTCTTTATAAAAGTTAAATTTGACTAATTGGTATAAATTGATGATCATGGGGAGCACATCTATGGGTGCCCATGAGCTAAAGAGCATTACAAAGTTGTCCCCGAGCCTCTCAATTAATCCTAGAGCCCCAAGAAGACATAGTAGCCACCCTTTAAGGAAGGAGCCTCATAGTGTGAAGCATGAGTTGGGAGAATAGCTTGAGACTATGTGCTATACTGTGAACCCTGTATTCTCCTGGCCACAGATAGGAACACAGACAGGAACAGATTGTGGGAAGGCATGGCTAGCCTTTCTGAAATAAAACCTTGAGGAAAGGCATAAATAGTCCATCTTCTACTCAGAGTAATTTCTACATCACAAAATGTTAAGAGATGAAAGAAAAAGAAAGGTCATTGTCATAGAATGCAAACTCAAAGAGAACTTGGAGACAATTTCCTTATTTTACATATGAGAAAACTGAGGCTCAAAGAAGTTTAGTGACTTGCCCAGAGTCAGATGGCTTAGCAAGCATAGGGCCAGGACATGAACTCGGGTCTTCCAACTTTTAGCACAGTGACCTATTTACTAAAATGTTTTTAAAGAAATAGACACAGCAAAATAAAGTTACTTGCCAAGTGGTCATGGGTAGGCTGAGCCAATATAATAAAAATGATAATTCTATCTAAATTAATTTATCTATTCAGTGCCATTCCAATCAAACTACTGCAAAATTATTTTACCAAGAAAAAAAAAATAACAATTCATCTGGAAGGACAAAAGACCAAGAATGTCAAGGGAATTAATGAAAAGAAATAAGAAGGAAGGTCGCTTAGTGCTACTGAATCTCAGGCCGTATTATAAAGTGGCAACTCTCAAAACAATCTGGTGCTGACTAAGAAATATAGTGGGTCAATGAAACAGATTAGGCTTTCAACATACAGTAACAAATGACCATAGTAATCTAATGTTTGACAAACCCGCAAATACAAGCTTTTGGAAGAAGAACTCACTATTCAAGAAAAACTGCTGGGAAAACTCAAAAACAGTATGACAGAAACTAGGCAAAACCAACACATCATACAAGATAAAGTCAAAATGTATATATGATTTAGAAATAAAGGGGGATACCATAAACAAATTAGAGGAGCACAAAATGATTTACCTATCAGACTTATGGATAAGGGAAGAATTTATGATCAAACAACATATGGAGAACATTATGAGATATGTGTATGAGTATTGTTCAATCATTCAGTTGTATCTGACTCTTCATGAACCCGGGACTATACTGTTCATGGAGTTTTTGCAAGGGTAATGAATGGTTTGCCATTTCCTTCTCCAGTGGGCTAAGGCAAACAGAGGTTAAGTGACTTGCCCAGGATCACATAGCTGGTTAGTGGCTGAGGCTGGATTTGAACTCAGGACTTCCTTTCTCTAGGCCTAGTGTTCCTAGTGAGCCATCTAGCTACTGTATAAGAATAGAGAAATGGAAATATATGAGAGATATTGGAAGGGTAGAAATGGCAAAATATGACAATGGATTGTATATATGAAGTTAATGAGAGTGAGGGGTAGAGGATGACACTGAAAAGCTGAGCTGGTTAGTGGAAGGGAGGGTGGTCCCCTTCCAGTAATAGAGAAGTAGGAAAGGGTGGGAGAAGTTGGAGAGAAAGATATTGAGTTCTATTTTGGATATGTTGAGTGAGAGATGTTTATAGGATATCTAGCTCAAGATATTGCATAGATAATAAGTGATGCAAGACTGGAGGATGTTTCATTCAAAATAGGAGTCCATCAACTTAATGAATTTATTATGAATTATGGATAGATAGGAGAAAGGGAGGGGGGAGAGAGAGAGAGAGAGAGAGAGAGAGAGAGAGAGAGAGAGAGAGAGAGAGAGAGGACCCTAATCTAACTTTCCCATGTGGCTGTACAGGTCCCACTCCTGGCAGCCACATGGGAAAGTTAGATTAGGGTACTTATGGCAATACCCCATAGAAGTTTAAAAAAAAAGAGAGACGGAGACTTCCTCCTTAATTCCTTCATATACCCTCCTGGCTCCCTGCCTTCCTGTACTAACATTCACGTTCACATTTATGTTGATGTTACATTCAGGCTGATGCCAGGTATGCAGGTAGTTGGACAGGGGTTAATGTCACATTTGCAACACCAGATGGGGAGGATAAATTTCTTTCACACAAGGGCATAGAAAGGTTAAAGCTATCTGAGGATCATATGTATAGAGATAATCTTTGAACCCAGAGGAATAGATGAAATCATCACATGAGACACTGTACTGTGAAAAAGAAGAGGCTCAGGACAGAGCCTTGGGGAACATCCTTGTTTAAATGGTATGACCTGTAATAAGGAACTTCCGGGACAAGATGGAGGACATCTTGAGTGACAGGAACATCGGTTAAAGACTTTGGAATGTGCCCAGGGTGGCATGAGCCAGGGCCAAAAGACAGTTGGAACCACCCCTATAAATACCCTGGGACAACAGCACACTGGGTCTCATTTTTGAGAATCTTGGGAGGGGGGGTGGATTGGAAAGAGGGTAGGCCCTAGACCTGCAATCCAGCATCCATATCTGAGTGCCATAGGAAATCATTATACCTGCTATTAATAGAGCTGAGAGAGACAACACCACAGCCAACAAGAAGAACATCACTAACCTTCCTTATCCTTTGACTTGTGCCACAACCAGGTCAAGCCAGGGATTGAGAGAGGGAGAAGAAAGCTATAATCTTATTATTCAATCTATCATCCATTTGATTTAGATCACCTTTATTTATTTAGATTTAGCTTAGCATTCCCCCAAAACCTCTATCCTTACTTCTTTGTTCTTAACCCTTTTAGATAAGCAAGTAAATTCTGTTGCAGTTTTATCAAAAAAGATTGTGGGGGGGGGGCAGCTGGGTAGCTCAGTGGATTGAGAGTCAGGCCTAGAAACAGGAGGTCCTAGGTTCAAATCCGACCTCAGACACTTCCCAGCTGTGTGACCCTGGGCAAGTCACTTGACCCCCATTGCCCACTTTTACCACTCTTCCACCAAGGAGCCAATACACAGAAGTTAAGGGTTTAAAAAATAAAAAAGAAGATTGGTGTTCCTTTCCTAATTAGTGAATCATCTATTGCTGATTAGGGAAGGGATTTATAAACCGTAGTCAGAATAGTGTTTATCCAGTGAGCACATCTATACCAGCCCAAACCAACCCTTTACCATCAAATCCAACCCCAAGCCAGGGGCTTGAGGAGTTTGTTAAACACTTATACAACTCCCATTAGCCTCCTGACTTGGGCACTGTTGTAGAGGCAGAGACTTGTCTAAGCTGATCTTCATAAGCCCTGGGGTTACTGACACATTAGGTAACCACCTAGGCAAACACTTCACTCACAAGCCCAGGTTCATCCAGTGCCTGTGAATTCAGAGCTAGCTTGGCAGATTCAGCCAACAGAGCCTGTCAGTCCCAAGTGAGGCTTAGCAGCCTTCTTATCACCAACCTGCCTCCTATTTATTTTTATTTATTTTTAAACCTTTAACTTCTGTGTATTGGCTCCTAGGTGGAAGAGTGGTAAGGGTGGGCAATGGGGGTCAAGTGACTTGCTCAGGGTCACACAGCTGGGAAGTGTCTGAGGCCAGATTTGAACCTAGGACCTCCTGTCTCTAGGCCTGACTCTCAATCCACTGAGCTACCCAGCTGCCCCTCTGCCTCCTATTTATGAACAACAGACCTGGAGGAAGATCCAGCAAAGGAGGATGGAAACAGTGGATGAACAGATAGGATGAGAATCAGGAGATCAGTATTAAAAAAAAAAACAAAAAACCTAGAAAGGAAAGAATATCCAAGTGAAGAGGTTCATAAACTGTGTCAAGGAATATCAGAAGTGGAAAAAAAATCCATTAGATTTAATAATCAAAAGGTCATTAGTAACTTTAGAAAGGTCAGGTTGAAGGGTGAGGCTGGCAGCTGACTGCAGTGGGTTTGGAAATAAGTGAAAGGAGAGGAAGTAAAAGCATCTGGAGTAGTTGACTTCCTCGGGGATTTTAGCAGAGGAAAACCAGAGATGATTGGATTGAGTGAGGTTATTTTTAAGAATGGAGGGAGACTCCGGAATGTTTGTAAACAGTAGGGAAGGAACTCATGAACTAGGAAATATTGAAGATAAGAGAATGAAAGTGGGGATGATAGAGGGGACAATTTGCTGGAGAAGATGGGATCAAGGTGTTTCATCTAATATTGGACTGCAAGGGGGAAGACTGAGAACACTGAGGAATTACAAAGTTGGAGTATTTGAAAAGGTATCAGTATGTATGCCGAAGCCTCCTAATATGAGAGCAGGAGGCTAGGAAGGGAAAGAAAATGGGAACTCACTGAGGAAGGAAGGAAGGAGATCATTCTGGGGTGAGAGTTGGGGTTGGGGGGGAATAGAAAACAGTCAGTCAGATCTTGATTAGATGGTAAATCTAGATAGTATGAACCTCAGAGGAAGAGAATTTGCTTGGTGAACGTGACTGAGGAAGTGGTGATGGGGAGTTAAGAGTAGTCTGACTCCCCTACCAGGACCAGTGATGTAAGGGCTATGAGAGAAGAGGATAAAGTCAAGACTGGAAAAAGTGGCAAGGAATGTGGTTTCATCAGAGGGAGCCATGTCTCAATAGGGGCTAGAAGATGGAAGGAGTTAGAAAGAGATTTAAGATGAAAAGAAACTTGCTAATTATGGTTCAGACATTTCAGAGGGGACAGTGGTAGAAGCAAGCAGATGTGGAGTGCGATTAATATGGATGTCTGAGGAAGCAATGAGGAGAAGAAGAAGAATGAGGAAGACCAGCAAAGAAGATTGCTGGGAGGAGATGAATACAAGGCTATAGGAGTGTACTAACCATGGAATAGTGAATATGTGTTTGGAAAGAAGTTCATGGAGGGAGGCATGAAACTAGACTTTTAAAGATCCATTATTAGGCTGTCTATAAATATTTACATTGTATTATGAATGTAAGATCCTTGCTCACAGTGAATATTGGCTGGACTTCAGGAACTGAAGTATGTCAATTCTGACATTTCTTTCAATGCTATTAATTAAACTAGACAAAGGAGAAGTTATAGCAAATGGAATCATGACTCATAGGTTCTCCATGGAGAGGCAACTAAAGAAGTCAATGTCATTTCATAGGATATATGTTCATCTTGTACGGCAATATTCATGCAGAAGTCTCAATTACTTCTTCAAGGAGAGAGTCTCTAGGTGCTAGATGTTCATAAAAATTAAAATTAATTATAATTTAGCAGAAAAGATTAGTTACTTATGCAGGAGTCATTTTTGAATCAGCTACTTGGGTGCTCTCAGACTGTCAATTTATTAGAATCAAGAAAAAAACAAATATCATATTAGAAGAAAATAAAAATAAGAAGAAATGGTTGTTGTTTGTCCTTCATTTAAATTTTTTCCCCTCCAAAAACAGGTTTTATTTATTTTTATTTGGATTTTTAATTTTAATAAATTTCCACAAGAGTTTTCCAAAGTTATATGATCCATATTCTCTCTCTCCCTTCCTCCCTCCCTGCTCCCAGAGCTCTCACGCAATTCAATCTGGGTTATATATATATTTCAACACAAAACATATTTCCATATTTCTCATGTCCTTCATTGTCCTTCATTTTTTGAAAACACCATCACAGCCGACGTCTTGACTTGCAAGTGAATTGGATTTAAGTATGCCAGAGTTTCACAAAATCATCAGCACTACTCTATTCCAGAATCAAAAAAGTTCAGTGCCAAGACAAAAGTCTAGGATGCACTGGAGGATCTTTGGGTCTCTAATGTCTCACCAAGCTCTAAGGGTTCCACAGTACTTGCTTCTGCCCCCTTCATGCCCATTGGAAGAAACTGTTCACATCTACTTCTTCCTCTAGGAGATGGATGGATGTCCTCATATGCTTGGGGTAGAGAGCCTTCTAATTCACAGATAGATTGGAGGCCTGTTGGAAGTCTAACCTGTTTTATTGAGGTCTGGCTGCTACACCTGCTTCAGCTTCTTGGCGCCACTGGTGAAAGTTGGGTGAAAGGTGGACAACAAAGATAGATGAGCAACTCTGAGAAGGGCTCAGCAAGCTCTCACACCAGAGGTGCTAGTCCTCCCTGAATACCTCATACACTTCTTCACGTGAGATAGGGATAAAGGAGGACATAGTAGTAGAAGGCATGTGGGTGATGTGAGATGAAGAGAAGGGGAGAAGGGGAAGCTCTTGGTGAATGACCTCAATTTTTTCAGTAAAATAAGAGGCGAGGTTCTCAGCTCAGAGGGGGAGTGGAGACAGAGCCACAGGAGACTTGAGGAGGAATAAAAGGTATGTAAGAACAGCTGTGTTGAGTTGGATAATGAATTAATTAGGGAGGTGAAAAGGATTGCCTTGAAGCAGTGAGGTCCCAATTGAGATCATGTGAAATAAGTTTGTAGTGGACCCAGTCAAAACAGTTTTAACATTTTCTCTAGATCCATTTAGACAGAGACAGAGACAGAGTCAGAGTCAGAGACAGAGACAGAGACAGAGACAGAGACAGAGACAGAGACAGAGACAGAGACAGAGACAGAGACAGAGACAGAGGGAGCCAGCATGTGTCTCCAAGGTGGAAATGGAACCTCGGGTCTTCCTTGCTTCAAGGATGACTATTGGCTATAGTCAATCATAATACATCTACATGGATACATTATACATATACATTAGAGAGACAGCAGGCTAGAATGGATATTAAACCTGAGTCAGGAAGACAGGGGTTCAAGTCTTGCTTGGGGTGCACACTGGCTGTGCAACTCTTGGTGCTTTATTTAACCTCTTCCAGAAAACTGTCTAAAACTATATGGTAGGGGGCAGCTGGGTGGCTCGGTAGATTGAGAGCCAGACCCAGAGATGGGAGGTCCTGGGTTCAAAGCTGGCCTCAGACACTTCCTAGCTGTGTGACCTTGGGCAAGTCACTTGACCCCCATTGCCCAGTCCTTACCATTCTTCTGCCTTGGAACCAATACATACTAAAAAAATAATAAAATAAAATAAATTAATTTTAAAAAAAAAAACCTATATGGTACACAGCAGGTACAAACCTGCACTGGTAAGGGGAATTTTCTCCCTGGGAGTTCCCTCCACAATGAAACCTCACTCTATCTTTCAGTAGAATGTAAGCCTCTTGAAGGTAGGTGCTATTAAATTCTTGTCACTCTCTCTGCCTAAATGTTGGTTGTTGGTTTGCCTTGAGATTTACCTCAACTGCTTTCTACTCCATGGAGCCTTTAAATATCCCCAATGAGAAAGGAGGAAACTTACCTAGTACATTTTAAAGATAATAATTATTATTATGATAGCATTTATATAGTACCTGGGCAGCTTGGTAGCATAGTTGATAGAGTGCCAGATTAGGATTTAGAGTCAGGAAGACTTAAGTTCAAAGGTGGCCTCAAACATTTACTAGCTGTGGGTTGAACAAGTCAGGAAGATCTGAATTTGTTTCCAGCCTAAAATATTTGTTAGTTGTGTGACTCTGGCCAAGTCACTTAACCCAATCAGTTTCTTCATCAGTAAAATGAGCAGAAGAAGGAAATGGTAAACCACTCTATTATCTATGCCAAGAAAATCCCCAAAAGTATTATGAAGTATTATGGTATTGTTGGACATGACTGAAATGACCGAACATAAAGCACTATCTATGTATCAAGCACTATGCTGCGTGTTTTACAAACATCTTATTTGATCCTCACAGGAACCCTGGGAAGTAGGTATTCTTATTATCTCCATTTTACAGATGAGGAAACTGAGGCAAAATATAGGTTAAGTGGCATGCCCAGGGTCATACAGCTGGTAAGTAAGGTCAAATTTGAACTCAGATCTTTGGCACTTTCAGCTGGCTTCTAGGCCCTCGTAGGTTTTTATATTTTAGTTTATATGATAGTTATTTGTGTTTTTTTTTTGTCTTGGCCACAGCATAGGATAGAAAAAGAATGGGTTTTAGACAAATAGATGACAGAGTGGATAAAGCCTTGCACCTAAAGTGAGGAAACCTAAATTCAAATATGGCCTCAAAAACTTATTAGCTGGAAGACCTTGGGAAAAGTGCTAATTTCAATTTCATCATCTTTAAAATGGGGATAATAATGGTACCCAACTCTGAGGCTTGTTATAAGAATTAAATAAGGTAATATTATAAGTGCTTTGTAAGCCTTAAAATGCTAGCTACTTGGGGCAGCTGGGTACCCCAGTGGATTGAGAACCAGGCCTAGAGAAGGCAGGTCCTAGGTTCAAATCTGGTCTCAGACACTTCCTAGCTGTGTGACTCTGGGCAAGTCACTTGACCCCCATTGCCTACCCTTACCGCTCTTCTGCCTTGGAGTCAATACACAGTATTGATTCTAAGGTGGAAAATAAGGGTTTAAAAAATGCTAGCTATTATTATTATTTAGAATAAGAGGAAATGGGTTTGAATTCTGGCTCTGTTGTTTGCTATATGTATGACAAATTAATTGTAGTTGAGCTAAGGTGATTTCTAAACTCCCTTCTAGTTTTTAATTCTCCTATTAGAGCATGAGCTCAATATGTTACTGTACCTTCCTCCCAGACTCCTCCTTGTAGTTCTCTGATCGTTGTAAATGCCTGATCAAAGTTATTCTTAATTGAATCATATTTTTGGTTTAAATATTCTCTCAACCCCCCCAAAAAAGAGGTGCAAAACATAACATTAAGTGAAGAGACAAATTTACAGAGACCAAACCATTCTGGCTTTTAATCTTTTTTTTTTCTTTTCTCTTTGGACTTCATTTTTAAAAAATTCAATGCATTCTGTTGACAATCCCCAGAATTGCTAGTTTTGTCACTTAAAAAAATAGGTTTTTACTATTCCTTTGAACTTTGCTCAGCTTAAAGAAAAAAAGTTTTTCTTAATAAGCAGTTGTTCATCCTTTGATATGCACATCTGGATGGGCTCTTATCTGTAGCATGCTAATGCTGCTTCCTGAAGATAATGATAAAAGAACAACTCCAAATAACAAAAAAGGGAATCAAATACTCCAGATGCCAGGAAAAAAATCTATTGCGAATAAAAATGACCACAATAAGCCAAGTTTTCTCAGAGAGATCTTTTCCCCCAACATGAAACGACTTTGTAAAATGTAGCAATATAGTAACAATTAGAATAAACCATTAGGTAATTACACATTAAAAAAAAAAAAAGGAGGGGGTTTATTAACAAGTAAACTTCAAGACCCAGAATGGAGATTGGCTATATCTGGATATTTTGTAACAAAGTTTGATAGAACTAAACTCTGTCTGGAGACAAAAGTTTCTTTGTTTAATCTTGCTGTTGACCTGCAACATAGGGAATGCTACTTTTGAAGACAAAAAAAAGTTGCATTCTCTTTCTCTTAAGTCAGTTGCGCTTCTCAATTCTTACCTCCTCCATGTCATGCTTAACACCTTTTCCTTTCAGAAAACAAGTTGGTTTGATTTTTATAAATTTAGTTAGAAAATGGGCTTGGGAACATTCTGGCAGTTATCCCCACAAATGAGTCTTTTTAGCCATTCCAGCCATTACCAAAGACAAAAGCATAAATCATTCTGGGTCTGATTGTTACAGATTGATTAATAAAAATGAATGAATTTTAAAAAAACAACAATAATTTCTGTTTTCACCTAGCTGCCACTCAGTAGTTGGTGGAAGAAAGGGAAAGGGAAAAAGGACAATCTCCGGCCCCCCCCCAAAAAAAAAAACAATCGGAGGCTATGGTTTGGGCCGGCTCTAGGTCTTACAGATAACATTCATGAATTGATTCCACATTAACATGCAGAAGGCTTGGGAAACCGATAAACTCCTATTAACACTGTCATGGCAACTGAAAAAATGGCTGCTTCTGGGGACTAAGGTCCTCAGAATAAGAAAAGAAAAGCCCTCATGTCTTTCTTTTATCTGACATCTGTTTAACATACAAAATTGTATTATGGTGACGAAACCTTTCCTGGCTATAGTCAAAGCCCCCATCAAGACTGTTTGAAGGATGGTACCCTGTCAGACTGCACCCATTCCCTTCTGCCCATAAGGACATATTTCTGAATATTTTCTATTTAGATTTTAAAGCTGTCATTCCAATTGCATTCCAAGAATAGAAAGTATTAAGTAATTGAGGGCTGAGGGAAGGAATATCGGAAATGGTTAGTTTGAAAATAAAATGAGACTCTCCTAATCACATTTATGGATTATCTCTTTCTATTCGTCCCTGGGGAAATGTGTGTGTGTGCGTATTTACACACACCCATATATAAAAATATGTATACACACATCTGTATATATTTGAGAAATGCATTTTTGGCAGAATCATAGGATTCAAGGCTAGAAGGAATCACGATTGACTTTCTAGTTTCTCCACCAGACTATTTAATTTTTAAAAATCTTTTTAGAGAGATGGATAGATGAAACAGAAGATGACACTGAGTGCCAGTGAGATATAGTTATTTACATTTGGGTACCAGGCAGTCACACAGAGTGAGAGCGCTAAGGGCTGTCATAAGTCTGAATTTAGACCTAGACGGAACCTCAGAGACCATTTTATCCAACTCTATTTGACATTTTAAAAATGTCTCTGGAGGTCCCTACAATGTCTGTAACAACAGACTCCTATGTTAGCATCATCAAAAGCACCTTCTAACAAATTGACCCCAACCCTACCCCTTGCTGGAGTTGATGACTCAGGCAAATATATCTAGTATGTTAATGAATGGTTTTCATAGCCAAAGAATTCATCTGCTAGTAGTAACCAAGGTAGGCTACCCCTCAGGCACAAAACAAAAGCCTTATTTCACTTGAAGTCTTTTCATCTTTTAGAACCCATCAGAGCTGGTGCTCCTTGGCCACAGTCATTGAGAACTCAGCATCCACACACATCCTCAAGGCCTCAGAGAAGGATTTTTTTTTAAATCCATACCTTCCATCTTGGAATCAACATTAAATATTGGTTCCATGGTAGAAGAGCAGTGAGAGCTGGACAATAAGGGTTAAGTGAACTACCCAGGGTCACATAGTACATTTGAGCCCAGGGCCTCCCATCTCTAAACCTGACTTTCAATCTACTGAGTCAACTAATTGTGCCCCCCCCCCCCAGAAGAATTTTTGTGGTATATTTGTTTTTTGTTGTTTTTTTTTTAAACCCTTACTTTCTGTCTTGGAGCCAATACTGTGTATTGGCTCCAAGGCAGAAGAGCGGTAAGGGCTAGGCAATGGGGGTCAAGTGACTTGCCTAGAGTAACACAGCTGGGAAGTGTCTGAGGCCAGATTTGAACCTAGGACCTCCTGTCTCTAGGTCTGGCTCTCAATCCACTGAGCTGCTCAGCTGCCCCCTGTGGTATATTTGTTGATCAAGTATATGCTATCAGTAAAAAGTCAGAAACTCTTTTTAAAATTATATAACTAATGAATTAATCACACACACACACATACACAGGTATTTTAAAATCGCCTACTATGGGATACAAAGAACAAAACAAACCGTTTCATGCCCTTGAGTTGCTTACATTCTACTAGGAGCAACATATCTCTAGATAAGTATTTATAGAATCAATAGGTCACTGTGGCACCTACTGTATGTTGGGGAGATTAGGAAAGACTCCATGTGTTGCAGGAGCTAAGCTTTGCAGGAAACTAGGAAATTTTAAGGAGTGGAGGTCAAAAAGGAGCACAATTCAGGCATGATGGGGGACAGGCTATGCAAAGGCAGGGAGAGATAGAGAGTAGTATGTGGGCAATTAGGTTACTTCAAAAGGCTAAATGTTTTATTTTTAAAAACCTAAATTTGAATCCCCAATACAATTAATTAAACTGATTCGGTAACAAATGATCTCATCCATTTGGATGTTCCCTTCCACTGGTACAAATCATAGTTCAATCATGGCTGCCATGACCTATATCATTTTTGTCCATGCCCATCTACAAGCTTGCCTTACCTGCTTTTTCCTGTCTTTTTGAGGACAGCAAGGGAACACTCGAGTGTCATTTATTAACCCTCGTCAGTGCCGTAGTGCTAGATCATCTTCTTTTCCTTGGAGTGTATGAGGTTTCTAGGGAAAAATAGCATCTCAGATGTGAGGGCTTGCTGAACCTTTTCCAAGGCTGTTCATCCACTTTTGGTGTCTACCTTCCATCTAAATGTCACTTGTGACCCCAAAAAGCTGTAACAAGTACCACAGCCAGACCCCAGTAAAACCATTTCAGCAGGTAGGCTAAACAGGTTGAAGGTAGCCAATAGGTAAGAAGTTGACGCTAAGTATGTGAAAACTTTCTCTGGCAGAACTGGTAGATGAGAACACTTTGTTCCAGTGGCTGTGAAAGTGGTTGAAGCAGGTACTGTGGAGTGCCTAGAGCTTGGCCAGATGAGGAAGAAGACAAGGTCATCCAATGTATCCTAAGCCATCTCTTTGTATTCTGACTTTTGTCTTGCTATTGGACTTTTTTTTTAATTTTTTTTTTTTTATTTTAAACCCTTAACTTCTGTGTATTGACTTATAGGTGGAAGAGTGGTAAGGGTAGGCAATGGGGGTCAAGTGACTTGCCCAGGGTCACACAGATTGCTATTGGACTTTGATGACTCTGGAAGAGAGAGTGAGGATGATGACTCTGTGCAACTCTGCCTCACTTAAAGGCTAGACATCTGTAAGCCAAGACATCACCTTAGGAAATCATTGGCCTTCTTTAAAAACAAAGGATGAACAATGACATTTCCCGATGACATTCTTTAATCCTGTTCTTAAAAGCAACTATTTAAATTTAAATTCATCTGGATGCAGTAAATGATATATTTTTTTTTTGGTTACTTCCTTTAGGTCCCTGTCAAGATTATTTTTCTATTCATTGGATCAAAGATCATGAGCTCAGAACTGGAAGAGACCTCAAAGACCATCTAATCCAAATTCTTTATTGTAAAGCTGAGGAAACTGAGGCACAAGGAAGACCAAAGAGTCATAGAAAATGAAGATCAAAAACAAGAGTTGATGTCCATGTCCTTTGACTCTAGAACCAGGGCTCTATCTATTGTTCCACATTTTATTCCATTTAATGATCTTGGCATGTATCTCATTCTTCTGTCTCCTTTTCTTTTACATTAGCCAGTTGTAAATTCATTACAGTATTCTATCTTTACACCTGTGTGCTACAGTAAATATAATCATTCCTCATCTCCCCTATTGTTAGATTTTTTAGGTTGCTTCCATTTTTTCTTTTTCTTTTGCAGTTATATATTTGAAGAAAAAACAATTTTTTAAAACCCTTACCTTCTGTCTTGGAGTTAATACTGTGTATTGGCTCCAAGGCAGAAGTGTGGTAAGTGTAGGCAATGGGGGTCAAGTGACTTGCCCAGGGTCACACAGCTGGGAAGTGTCTGAAGCCAGATTTGAACCTAGGACCTCCCATCTAGGTCTGGCTCTCAATCCACTGAGCTACCCAGCTGCCCCTATTTGAAGAAATTATTAATCAGGCATATTGATGTTGTTTTTGATATTTTAAGAGTTTCTGTCCAGCATTAGAATGTCTGGATTAAAGGATTTTGGGGTAACTTTTGCTACACATTGCTAAAGAACATTCCAAAAAGATTCCCTGTTTACAATTCCATTGAATGAACAGACCTCTTTTCCCACATTCCTTCCAGCATTGAATTTTATTGGTCTTAAAGATTTTTGCCAATTTCATAGGTATGTAATGGTATATGAATTTTTTTTATTTCTGTCAATGAAAAAGTTGAACATTTCCCCAAATGATTTATTAATGATTTGTGGTTTTAAAAAAATATTGTTTGTAAAGATTCTTTGACCATATGTTTATTTTTTATGGACTGGGAGCTACCCATGTGACAGTGTGACAATTTCTAATAGATTTCAGATCAATTAGACCTTCTTACCTTCTAACCCTCACTAGTTCCTTTAACTGATCCTTCTATGTCATGAAGTCAAGGTTCTCCATCATCCTGGCTGCCCTTTTGTGGATACTCTCCAGTTTATGAATAGTCTTCCAAAAAATGTGGCTTCAACAGGATAATACGGTACCGTAGATGTAATATGACAAAGGACCAATATATCAAGACTACTACACCCTCACTGATCCACTGAAATTTCCTACTTTTTTTTTCAAAGTCCTATCTAACCATGACAATTTTTAAAAACCAAAGTTTAAGACTCTACATTTATACCCTCTAAGTTATATTCTCTTAGATTCAGTCCAGTGTTCTTATCTGTCAGGGTTTTTTTCAATTCTGACTTTATTATCTACCTTTGTGTCATCTGCAAACTTAATGCTTTGGTAAGCATTTCATTGATATCATTATATAAGTCATTTGTGAAACTGTTAAGCAGCACAAGATCTAGTACATCTGGAAGAGGTGACAACAGATGCCTGGACAGTGAGAATTCCATACTTAATCTGCCTAGTGCTCTGCCTGCTGCACAGACTGTGGGATGATTGGCGAGCCTAATTATGGGCTTGCTTTATGGAAAGACCTGCTTTCCATTTCAGAACATGCACAAGTATTCTGTGACTATTTCCTATCTGCTTATTATGTTGTGAGGAAAAGCTTTTTGACAGGCTACTGAGTGAGAAAGGAATATGTATACAGAAGATTTCTAAGGGGGGGACCTCAATCTATATTTCCTTCCCTGGTGGTAAGGGAAGAGGATAAACTGCTTTAGACCTGTGAGTATGGAAAGTGCCTCTAGTCCTCTCTCACTTGGAGCCTCCATGAGGCCATGAGCACATGGTGCTGCTCTTTTCTGTACTAGACTATTTATCACATATGCAATAGGGTATGTGTTCTTGGGGGATATGTTTCAAGATTTACCACAGATAGACAAAATCTTGAATATAAGGGGATACCAATGTGCATGTTCTCTCTTTCTACTTCTCCTGTCCCTCAGTTCTGAGCTCTACAGCACCACTCTAAAGGTGAAAGTGAAAGCAAAAGTGGAAGAACAGACAAGAGCCCTGGTGCTACTGCCTCAGGTGACTCATAGAAATAGAACCCCTGGAAATAGGGATGGGGGTGGGAGTGGGGAAATAATGTTGATTCCTAAGACACATCACTGGAATCTTGCTGCCAATATGACAAAGAACTATTCACTACATTTGGGTCAGGTCATTCAAAAGATATTTGTACTAAAATAAATTCTAGTCCACTTCTTTCTCTTATTTCCCCTAAATGCTCTTAGACACTTTGCTAAAATTACATAAACAATGGCTTTAGCATTTTCCTGAATAATTAGGTTAGTCATTTTATTTTAAGATTATCATTTAGCCTGGACTGACTTTTTTAAAAAAAAACAACTTTATTTATTTATCCCCTTAAAATCTTTATTTAATTAATTAATTTAGAGTATTTTCCCATGGTTACATGATTCATGTTCTTTCCTTTCCCTCTTCCCCTCCTCCTCCCATAACGTACAAGCACTTCCACTGGGTTTTATAGGTATCATTAATCAAGACCTATTTCCATATTAATATTTGCAATAGAGTGATCATTTAGAGTCTACATCCCCAATCATATCCCCATCGAACCATGTGATCAAGCAGTTGTTTTTCTTCTGTGTTTCTACTCCCACAGTTCTTTCTCTGAATGTGGATAGCAGTTCTTTCTCATAAGTCCCTCTGAATTATCTTGGTTCATTGCATTGCTGCTAGTAGAGAAGTCCGTCATGTTCGATTATTCCAGTGTATCAATCTCTCTGTACAATGTTCTCCTGGTTCTGCTCCTTTCACTCTGCATCAATTCCTGAAGGTGGAATGACCTATTCTTGAAACATCAGTAGCTCTCTTTGCGATTATTCCTTCCTTTTCTAGATGGCGACTAACCATTTCTTTATGAGACTCTCAAGATCACAGATTTAAACCTACAAAGGACCTCAAAAGCCAAATAATCTGACAACCTTATTTTAGAGATGAGGAAACTGATACCCAGAGGGATTAAATAAATGGTCCACAATCATATAAGTAATACATTTCAGAGGCTAAATTTGAACCCAGGTCCTCTGTGTCCTCTGGCATAAGAGCCTGTGATCTTTTCATTGTACATTCAGACAGAATGTAATAAAAAATTTTTTTAATTTTGTTACAAATGATGTTTACCAGGCTGTGGTTATAGGCTCCTCCCCTTCCCCCATATGTCTTCCTCTCACTCTCTCATTGGAACAATAGTTGCTCTAGGCTTATACTGAAATAACTGAAGAAAGAAGGATAGCAAAAGGCAAAGGAGAAAGGGAAAAATATACCCAGCTGAATGCAGAATTTGAGAGAATAACAAGGAGAGATAAGATTTTCTTAAGTGAGAGAAGCAAAGAAATAGAGGGCAATAACAGAATGGGAAAGATAGATCTCTTCAGGAAAACTGGAGATATCAAAGGAATGTTTTATGCAAAAATGTGCATGAAAAAGGACAAAAATGGTAGGGACCTATCAGAACTAGAAAATATTAAGAAGAAATGGTAAGGGCATAATGAAGAACTATACAAGAAAGATCCTAACATCACTGATAACCCTAATGGTGTGGTTACTGATCTAGAAGTCAGACATCTTGGAAAATGAAGTCAAGTGGGCCATAAGAAGCATTGCTAACAATAAGGCTAGTGGAGGTGATAGGATTCCAGCTGAACTATTAAAAATTCTAAAAGATAATACTATTAAAGTGTTGCATTCAATATGCCAACAAATTTTGAAAACTAAACAGTGGCTACTGGATTGTAAAATGTCAATTTATGTTCCAATCCTAAAGAAGGGCAATGCCAAAGAATGTTCTAACTATTGGATCATTTCACATGTTAGCAAAGTAATACTTAAGATTTTACAAACTGGACCTCAACAGCATGTGAAGTAAAAATTACTGGAAGTATAGTATGGTTTTCAAAGAAGCAAAGGAATTAGAAACCAAATTGCCAATATTCTCTGGATTATGGAGAAAGCAAGGGAGTTCCAGAAAAAAACAAAACACATCTATTTCTGCTTCATTGACTACACTAAAATCTTTAGGTGGATCACAATAAAATGTGGCAAGTCCTCAAAGAGATGGGTACCACATCATCTTACTTATCTCCAGAGGAACCTGTATGAGGATCAAGAAACAGCTAGAACCAAACATAGAACAACTAATTGGTTTAATATTGGAAAAGCAATGTTGTATATTGTCATTTAGTTACTTTCTATACAGATTACATTCTGCAAAATGCCAGGTTGGATGAATCAAAAGACATAATTAAGGTCCCCAGGAGAAATACCAATAATCTCAAATTTGCAGATGAAAGCTATGGCAAATCTGGACAGATTAATAAAAAGCTGAGATATCACCTTGTCAACAAAGGTCTATATAGTCAAAGATATGGTTTTTCCAGTGTTAATGTACGGCTATGAAAGTTAGACTCTAAGGAAAGTTACGTGCTTCAGAACTGATGCTTTCATTTGAAAGTTCCTTGGGCAGCAAGGAGATCAAATTAGACAAAACTTAAGGAAATTTGAAATGAACTTTGACCATTCATTGGAAGGACAAATACTGAAGCTGAAGATTAAATACTTTGGTCACATAATAAGAAGACAGGATTCATTGTAAAAGACTGATGCTGGGAAATATCAAAGGCGAAAGGAGAAGAAAATAGCAGAGGATGATAATGTCATGGAAGCATAGAATGTGAACTTGGCACCTTAGGACATAGTGGAGGACAGAAGGGCCTAATGTGCTATGGACCATACCCACCATTTCTTTAAATATCTTAAGATGAAGTGCATCCAGGTCTAGTGATTTGGACTCATTAAGAGCAGTTGGATGTTCTCTTATTAGCTCCTTATTTATCTTGGAAATCTGATCCTACCCCCTCCTTTTTAAAAATAATTTCCCTCGGATTTATGGTAAAGAACACTACCTACATTCAGAGGACGGACTGCAGGAGAGGAAACATATAAGAAAAACAATTGCTTGAACGCATGGGTTGGGGTGGACATGATTGGGGATGTAGACTCGAAACTACCACACCAGTGCAACTATCAACAATTTGGAAATAGGTCTTGATCAATGACACATGATAAAACCAGTGGAAATGGGTGTTGGCATGGGTGGGGAGGTGCGGGGGGTGAAGGGGAAAGTAGGAGCATGAATCATGTAACCATGTTAAAAACGAATATTAATAAACAAATAAACAAACAAATAAATAAATAAATAAATGAAATAATTTCCCTCAACATAGGGGTGAGTGGGGGCAGGGGTGGGGGAAGTACACTTTTTGATGTCCTTAGATCATTTGGATTTTGTGATATATTCATCAGTACTTCAGTATCTATCCTGTTACCTACTCTTCTTTCTGAATAAGACTTAAAAATTTAAGTTGGTTCCCTATGCATTTCAGTTATGTAATAAATCATTTAACCTTGCTAGTCCTTAGTTTTCCATCTGTAAAATGAAAGTAATAATACTTGCAATACTTAATTCACAGAATTCTTGAAAGGAAGGCACATTGTGTAAAAAATAAGTGGTATGATTTCAGAAAAACCTAGAAAGACCTATAAGAACTGATGCAAAATGAAGTGAGCAGGACCAGGAGAAACTTATATATAGTAACAGCTATATTGTATAATGATCAGCTGTGAATGTCTTAGCTATTCTCAACAATGTAGTGATTGGTCCAAGACAGTTCCAATAGGATTCATGATGAAAAATGCTATCCACTTTCAGAGGAAGAACCGACGGACTCTGAATGCAGATCAAAGCATACTCTTTTTCACTTTTTTTGTGCTTTAGTTTAGTTTAATATAAATCTTCTTCACAGTGCAAATAATGGGGAGATATGTTTTACATGATCACATACGTATAACCTGGATCAAATTGCTTGCTCTTTCAAGGAGGGGAGAGAAAAGGGAGGGAGGGAGAGAAACTCCCTCATTCTGAAACTCAGAATTTAGAAAACAAATGGTTATTCTAGGTAATTGGGGGGAAATGTAATATTTATATTAAATATTTTTTAAAAAGAGGAAAATAAATAATTACAAATATTATTGTTATTCTGATTCACTCACTCACTCATTCATTCATTCATTCATTCATTCATTCATTCATTCATTTACTTTCCAGTTTATTTAGAGACTGTGTCTTCTGATCTCACCAGAGCTGGAAGTACAGTGGCCGCTGACATGCACAATCACAATGCTAATTATCATGAAGGTTTTTGCCTGTCTCCACCAGTTCTATTTTAAGCTTCTTTAGGCATCCTTGTCTCTCAGTACCTCTACTCCCATTCCCACAGGCTCTCCATATTGATGTTACACTTAATGCAGATACCAGGTCTGCTTTAGTCCTATTGAATACAGCTCAGAATTCCCAAACTCAAGCAATCCACCAGTCTTAGCCTGGGGACTAATGAAGTGTATCACCTTCCCTGGCTATTATTCTGTGTTTTCAACTTAAACATTCTGACATATTCTGATAATAGACTCATGATAGTTGTATAAATTAAATCAATATCATTTGTTAATTTGTTAAATTTGTTTAAAATTTTTTGTTAAATTTGTTAAAAACAAGATTGGAAATGCTTACCAAATATAGGTATGGTGAGCTGAACCAGAAGTTTTTTTTTTTAAACCCTTACCTTCTGTCTTGGAATCAATACTAAATATTGGCAGAAGAGTGGTAAGGGCTAGGTAACTGGGATTAAATGACTTATTCAGGGTCACACAGCTAGGAAGTAGCTGAGGTCAGATTTGAACCCAGGAACCTCCTGGCTCGAAATCCACTGAGCCATCTACCTGCCCCTAGTAGTTTTTTTTTTTTTTTAATTTTAAACCCTTAACTTCTGTGTATTGACTTATAGGTGGAAGATTGGTAAGGGTAGGCAATGGGGGTCAAGTGACTTGCCCAGGGTCACACAGCTGGGAAGTGTCTGAGGCCGGATTTGAACCTAGGACCTCCTGTCTCTAGGCCTGGTTCTCAATCCACTGAGCTACCCAGCTGCCCCCCCTAGTAGTTTTTAATAGTCAAAATATAAGGAGAAACCTTTGGGTATAGACACTGAGAAACTGTAGCAAGTCAGAGGGAAGGTGTCCAGGATGGATGGTAGGGGGAGGGAAGATTGTCTGTAGAAATATATACTCTTATCCTAGAGAAGGAAAAACTTTGGAGGGAAGGGGAAAGAAGGGACATGATAGCTGTTTTCAAATATTTGCAGATTTGTGTTGTTAGAGAAGAATTAGATCTGTGGTGCTTGGCCCTAAGGTACAAACCTGGAACAATGAGAGCATGTGATGAGAAGGGGATTGCAGAGAGGCAGATTTAGGTTTGACTTACAGACAAATTTCCTAATAATTAGAGCCATCTCCAAACGTTAAGGATTTCCTTGGGAGGTAGTAGGTTCTCTCCTCCATTCACTGGAGGTCTTCAAGTGGAGGGCCCTCATGGATGTTGATGGGATTCTTGTTCAGGTTCTAGTCAGAGTAGATGACACCTGGACTTCCAATTCAATGAGTCTGTGTTTTTATCCTTTTCATTTGTTTTTTTCAAACTAAGGAGGAAATAGTATGAACTTAATAAATGTTTCTTAAAATGAATAATTGATAAAAAAAACCCAGTAAATGTTAATTATGTGTTTTCTGCTTAATATTTATCAGAGTACTAAGGGCATTGTGGTAGCCATTATTCTACTTATCATAGAATAGGGCATATTTATATTCTAAACTGGCTAAGGATTCTGAACTGACAACTGATCTGCTTAAGTTTCCTTATCTATAAAACGAGGAGGCTGGACTAGATGATCTTTAAGGTCATTTCCAGTTCTAAATATAGGCTGCCATGTAATTTTCTTCCCTTTCTCCCTCTCTGATGAGTACATGCATTCCTGATCTCTCAATGTTTATTATTACCTTATCTAGAGTGATAGTATAATGATGAACATGTAGGAAAATTTCCCCAAGGGTCATTTTTCTTTCTTTCTTCTGAATCTTAAAGTTACAAATTATATGCATAACTTGCACTTAAATTCAGGAATCTATCCTGAGGCCTGGAACTCCTTGGGAGGAACTTACTTAGCCTTCTCCTGGTTTTCACATTTAGTTGTTTTGGGGGGCTTTGGCTAAATAGGGTACTACTTTACAACAAATAGTTCATAAAAGCAAGAACTTGTTTTTTGAAAAGGAACAAACTTGGCAAGTAATTAACAACATTTCTGAGGGGTAGTATGGTACAACATTTTTTTTACACCACAAAACTGCCTCAAACCCATAAACATTAGTTATAGTCGTCTGTAAACAATTTATAAAAATTTCCTCTCTCGGATAAGTTTCGCTTTCCCTTAAGACCCTAGTTATCCATACAGCACTCTCAAATCCTATGGTTTGGAGTCACCTTGGAAGGGAAAAATATAGTGAAAAGTTGCTAGACATTCAACCTCTCTAATATTCTGTTAAGTCCCTTCTTCACCCCTGGGATCTGTATAGATTTCCAAATTTAGGGGATTGCCTGAAGGACTTGGATTTCCCAAAATGGAAACAGACTTGGAGTTCTTAGAGAGGCAGCTTCTTTTTCTAACAGAACTTCACAATCTAAATAGATCACAATCATAGCCCAGAGCAGAATTTATTTATTTTTGTTCTTTTTGTTATAGCTTGGACCCTGGTTCTTCCCTTCCACCCCTCCCCCCCACACCAAATTTGTGGCCATGCATTATGAAAGACCTTATTTGTAAATTATTTCTTGCCAATTTTTTTTGCTAATGATTTATTTTCTTAAAACCTTGTATTTATGAAATACGAATTTCATTATGACATTTGATAGTAGTTCTGTATTGTCTGTTCTGCCCCATTGAGAGGCACCATGGCATTCTACTAGAATTCTGGATTTGGGAAAATCTGGGTTCCACTATTTCCTCAAACCTGTATGAACCTGTACAAGTTACTTGAGTTCTCTGGGCCTCAGAATCTCATCAATAAAGTGCAGGTATTGGAGTAGATGGTTTCTAAAGTCTTTTCTAGTACTAAATATTAATTCCTATGGAGTCTACTTCTCTCTATTTTTTTTTTGGTAACACCAAATAGTTTTAATAGCTACCATATTTTAATATTTTGAAATCTTCCCTTTCACAAACTTTTTTATTGGTAGTATAACTCATATTGATTGTATTATATATTAACTGATATTCTTACCCATAGCCATAGATCTGGCACCTAATTTCTTCCATACTCCACTAATTTGCTTATAATATTATCCCTTATGCATAAATCATATACCCATTTTGAGCTTATTTTGGTATATAGTGTGAGATTCTGGTCTGTGCCTAGCTAGTTTCTGCCAGGCTACTTTTCTCCAGCAGTTTTTGTCAAATAGTGAGTTCTTGCTCTAATACTTGCGATATTTTGGTTTATCAAATACTAGGTTGCTGTGTTCATTTGTTTCTGTATATTGAGTACCTAACCTCTTCCACTGGCGTTCCCTTATCTCTTTTATTCGATGCCAATTTTTTTTTGATGACTGTAGCTTTTGAGTATAGTTTGAAATCTAGCACTTCTACGTTCCCCTCCTTCCCATTTTTTTCATCAATCCCATTGATATTCTTGATCTTTAATTCCTCCAGAAAATTTTTGTTACTATTTATTCCCTAGTTCTATAAAATAATTCTTTGGTAGTTTGATTGTATGGCACCGAATAAGTAAATTAATTTAAGCAATATTATCATTTTTATTGTTGCTACAGCTTACTGATGAACAATCAATGTTTTATCCACTTATTTATATCTGTATTTTTTTTTTTGAGGGGAAGGTGTTTTATAATTGTGCTCATATGGTTCCTATGTGTGTCTTGGTATACAGACTCCCAAGAATTTTATACTGTTTGGAGTTATTTTAAAATGCATTTCCCTTTATATCCCTTTCTGTTGGATTTTGTTGGTAATATGCAGAAATGCTGATGGTTTGTGTGGGTTTATTTTATAATCCTACAACTTGGTTGAAATTGCTAATTGTTTTGATTTTTTAGTTAACTCCTTAGTGTTCTCTAAGTAAAGCATCATATCTACCAAAGTAATTATTTTATTTTCTATTTGTCTGTGTTAATTCTTTCTATTTTTCTTGTCTTTATTGCTATTGTTATTATTTCTAGTACAATACTGAATATTAATATATATCATGTGATTTAGAATAAATATACAGAAGAACCACATCATATGATTCTCTTATATAAAAAAAGAAAACATCACAAGTAGGTATTGATCTCATAAAATATGTAGAGTACTTCATTTCAACTACATTATATCTAACTAGTTGGTTTGGAATTATAGGATTTGCAGATGGAAGAAGAGCAGGAAGAAATTTATATGTGCATTAACAGTTGTTTGTAAAGTACTTTAAAGATTTACAAAGTGCCTTATGCATATTTTCTCATTTAATCCTCACAATAACTTTGGGAGGTAGGTGCTGTTCATATCCCCATTTTACAGATGAGGAAACTGAGGCATGCAGCGATTAAATGATTTCCCTTTGACTACACAGATGGTATAGCCCTAATGCTTCCTGTGAAGAAGTCCTTAATCTAATGAGATCACAGACTTACCAAATTATCAAAGTCCTACCTGGAGAGAGTGGAATGGATCACATGAGTCCCCCAAGTTCCTTTCAACTTAAGATTTATATAACTTAATATATTTCAAAACATTGTTTCTACAGCCTGAGCATCCCAACTAAGGTTATTTTATTTCTGAGCTATATCTGTATGTGTCTTATATATAGCTACATGTATTTTTTTTGTCTCCCTGTTGGAATGTAAGGTCCTCAAATGTTTCATTTCTCTTTTTGTATTTCCAGTATTTAGCATAGTATCTAGCATGTAGAAAGGTTTAACAAATACTCGTTTGATTGATTAAGCAGAACTTTATTTTCATAATTTTATAAAAAATTCAAAAGTCAAACTCGGATTTTTAGTGTCATAGGATGTTACATGATTAGAAAAAAAAAACACCCTTACTTTCCATCTCAGAATCAATAATGGTCCCAAGGCCAAAGAGCAGTAAGGGTCAGGCAGTGGTGATTAAGTGACTTGCCTAGGGTCACAAAGCTAGGAAGTGTCTAAAGCCAAATTTGAATCCAGCACCTTCTATCTCTAGGTCTGGCTCTAGCACTGAACCACCCAATTGCCCCCTACATTATTTTTTTAAAAATATAAAATGAATGCAGCCAAGATTAGAAGGAAAGCAGAAAATTGGGTGTATGGGGGGGGATTTATAGACAGTTTTTTGGATGGAGTACTGTTATCTAAAATATGTAGAAAACTTTGTCAAGTTTATAAGAAAATGAACTATTCCCCAACTAATAAATGGTCAAAAGTTTTTGGATAAAGGCATCAAAGCTATATATTACGACATGAAAAAATGCTTGAATATTACTTTCCCTCCCTTTTTCCAGTAGGTTAATTCTGTTTTTCAAGAAATTCTTTTCTTCATTGGATTTTTGTGTCTCCTTTTCCAGTTGACCAATTTTGCTTTTTAAGGTGTTATTTTCTTTTTGGTATTGTTTTCATTTCTTTTCCTGATTTTTCTTCAACTTCTCTTATTTGATTTTTGAATTCCTTTTTGAGTTCTTCTGGTGCTTGCGACCAGTTTCCATTTTTCTTTAAAGTTTTGCATGTGGTAGCTTGGATATCACCATCCCCTACTGATTCTGTGCTTTGCTCTTTGCCTCCATAGAAATTTTCTAGGGTTAGGTGTTTCTTTTGCTCTTAGCTCATTTTCCTAGTCTTTCTTTGCCTGTAGCCTGGGAATTCTGAAAACTGCTGATTCTGTCTCCTCTGCTGATGGCTTACATGTCTTGGCATTATGAACTATTTTTCCCTGGGGCTAGGTGTTCACCTCAGTGAAGGCACTGTGGGGTGATGCCAGGGCTTGAGACTTCAAAGGATGGGGCTAGGATGTGGGGTGCTCTGCTTTTGGTGTAGCCAGGGTCTTGGGATCCCAAAGTTGGCCAATACCTAGGCTCAGAACCTGAAGCAGTAGGTGGGAGGTGGTCAGCCAGTACTCCTCTGTGTGTAGTTTTGTTTCTGGTTCCCCCTTATCCCATGAAATTTGATACTCTGGCTACCTTTCAAGTCGTATTCAGCAGGAGAGCCCCCTCATTTTGTCTTGCTATTGGTTTTTGACTCCTGAAGTTTTGAGGTGCTTTTTAAAGATTGGTTTGGAAGGGTTATCAGAGAAGCTTCAGCTTTTGTTTCTAGTGGGTCACCATCTTGGGTCTGTCCCCTCTAGATCATCATTAATTAGAGGAATGCAAATCAAAACAACTCTGAGATATCATACTTATCAGATTGGCTAAAATGATAAAAGTGCAAAATGACAAATGTTAGAGGGGATACTAATATGCTACTAGTGGAACTATGAACTGATTCAACCATTTTGGAGATCTACCTGGAATTATGCCCCCAAAGTTATAAAACTGTGTATATTTTTGACTTAGTAATACCACTATTAGGTTTGTATCCTAAAATGATCAGAGAAAAAGGAAAAATCATGGATTACTTTTGTATAATACAAGCCATTAAAAGAGAGTTTTGATACTGAAAACAGATGAAATCATGTCTGGACTACCATCACAACAATAACAATAACCAATATCATCAAAAAACTGTATAGAGAAAATCTGATGCGATATTATACAATATGAAAGTTGAAAAAGGTTATGTAACATAGCACGATAGTTATATTATTCGTTATATGACATATTATAATTCAAATTATAAAAATTATGTAATATAAAAGTTATAAAAATTCTTGAAGGGAACTCAAGTTCACCAGTCTCTAGCACAGTGATTCCCAAAGTGGGCACTACCACTCCCTGGTGGGTGCTGCAGCGATCCAGGGGAGCAGTGATGGCCACACTTTTTTTGTATTACATTCTATTCTGAGTTCAATAAATAGTTTCATAATTTCCAGGGGGCTCTAAGTAATATTTTTTTTCTGTAAAGGGGGCGGTAGGCCAAAAAAGTTTGGGAACCACTGCTCTCGCACCATGTTGATCATAATAAATCTTTGTTTCCTTGACTTGACTTGAATTGGTTTGGTAGCCAGATGGACTTATAAACATATTTATGAGGCAAATTCAACTGCCTTTCAAAATTCAACTAGGAGAAGGATCTTTAAAAAAAATCTTCATATGGAAAAATACTATTTGTTTTTCAAGGGGAATTAAAGCATTTTAAATCAACAGCTACCTATTGAGTACCAGGGTTCCAGTACTGGTTGCCTTGGGGGATAGAAAGGTTATGTGTCCCACCTCCTGGGAGCTTATAATTTTTTTACCAAGGAATTAAACTATAAGCATGACAAAAGTGAATTAACAAACCATGATTTAAATAATGTTTATGTTAACTATGGAACTTTTATGGTATTATAACTGATTTAATGGCTAAATGTCAGGCAGGCATTAAGAAGAAAAGATCCATGGAAAGTTTCAAAAAATTTTAGAGACAAAGAAGAGATTGGAAGGCATGTCATAGAAACACCTATCCTAATTTTTCTAAATGCAACAGTTTGAATTGCACGTATAGTAATTATTGCTATAGAGATCAGCCAGCTTATCTGCCCACACTGAATGGGCTTATTCCCAACATGATTAGCTTTTGAGGAGAAAAGGAGAGGTTGCAGGTTCTATTCATGTACAAATAGTCTACATTTTTTATTTTATAGGTGTTGCAAATGATAAAACATCATTTCCATTGCTAGGGCACTGATAAATAGCAAGTCACATGGGGTAGATGATTATTTAATCAGTTAACCATCGGCTCGCCTATTATCATGTGGCTGAGGCTGGACCATATTGTCACTCTTTGATCTCAACCTCCCTTCCCCACCTATCTGTGTTCTTATTTTATGTTTAACTTTCCAGTAAAATACTAACTTGTAAGAACTTCAACATTCCAAAGGATTCTTCCTTTTCATCAAGGGGAATTTTTACCAGCTGAGGACTGTAGCCCAAGAGACAGCATCCCTTCCAGCTGAAGACCAAGGGCATCCCCCTCCCTCTCTCTTTACCCTCCCCCTCCCCTTTGAAACCACCAAACTAAGGAAGCTTAGACAACACTTTCTTCATAGGCCTGTTTGTACTTGACTTTACTGGTTTACTTCAAAGACATTTGGTTGAAACACTTTTTTAAAACTGCTACTTCCTTACAAGAGGGACACATCTCTCATTATCTCTTTTGTCTTCAAAACATCCAGGTGAGGTAGGGGGAGATTATTATGGCCATTTAACCTGTGAGAAACTTTAGTCAGAGAAAGACTAAATAAAGGAGTAGTTATGGGAAACTAAACAGGGGAGCTGGAAAAGGTCTGAGCTTGGAAGAAAAAGACCTAGGTTCTAGTTTTGGCTCTTTCCCAAACTGTTCTTTATTCTAGGCTTCAGTTTCCTCTTCTGCAAGATGAGGGATCTGCTTGTACTTCTTCCAAGGTTCTTCCAAGAATACCATTCTATATTCTAAGGTTCTTTTTACCTCTGACATTCAACATTATATGTCTTAAAGTTCCTTCCAGTTTTGACCCTTCATTTTCTGTTTTTTAACATCCTCTCTAGTTTTGATATAACATGTTCTATATTCTATGCCCCTTTCCACTCAAACATTCATTCTATATTCTAAGATCACTTCCAGCTCTTCTAAGTTATACTTTGATACTTGGGTATATGTATGCCATTGATGCCCTTCCAATGGAGCAAATTGAAACCCATCCATGAAAGTGAAGCTCTTGGCCATATCTTCTGCAGGGTGTCCCACTCAGTATACTGGGGATCTTTTATGCTTCTTGCCATTATATGTAAGTAAAAACAAAGACAAAGGCTATCTCTTTGCCTTCTCACTACATTATTGAGGTCATGCATCTTTCTGATGATAACTTTTCTGTCATATACATATATACGTGATATTTATGTGCATATTTACATATGTATGATACAAAATAGCTTTATAGCTTCTACCGTACCCATCTTTTTTGGCAACATATTACAGACTAAGAACTGGTTGAACAACCAATCAATAAATAGGTATTAAGTGTTTGTCACATGCACATAAAGACACAAGTATAATGAATAAAATGGTCCCTCTTTGAAAGATCCTGTATCCTAAGCTTACGTATGTCTACCCTTTCATCATCTGTCTTCTCTTCGTTGCCCTTTGGATAACTCATAGCTTCTTTTCTTTATAGTCTGCTTGTTCTTTGGCTCATAGTCATACGACATATAGAATATTGATTTTTCAAAAACCTTTACTTTCTGTTTTAGGATTGATTGATCCTAAGGTGGAAGAGCAGTAAGGACTGGGGGTGGGGGGGTGAGCATTTGGGGTTAAGTGACTTGCCCAGGGTCACAGAGCTAGGAAGTGTCTGATGCCACATTTGAACCCAGGTCCTCCAGAATCCAGGACTAGTGCTCTATCTACTATGTTACCTCACTGCCCCAAAAATATTGCTTTTAAAAAGTTAGATCTCTGTTTCCGGGAGAAGCTGGTGTTATTAGGAGCACCGTGCAATTTACTAGAGGCAATCTCTCCTATTCTCTTACTTTTCAATTTTAGGCCTAGTTTATTGTATATATACACTGTCCACTATTTTTCATATCCATATGCGTCTATCTCTTTATGTATATTTCTATATAAAACACATACATGAACATATATTTATATATGTATATATCATAGATATGTCAATCTTTCTGTCTCTCTGTTTACCAATGGATCAGCTCAAAGAATTATCTGTGCAACTGTACATCATAGTCTGGACCATAAAGATTCATCCCCTTGATTTTTCCAGGGAAGTGATTTGGCTAAAATTAAGTTTATAGTGAATTAAGACTGGATCAGAAACATATCTCAGAAAAGAAAACTTTTTAGAATCAAAGGTTGAAGATATAGGATTGAGAAAACACCAATAGCAATAGCTTACATTTGTCTGAGTTTTTCTTTTTCTCTCCAGAAGTATTTTAACATCTCTATCTTATTATATCTGCACACTGCCCTGCATTATCATCCCTACTTGACAAATGAGAAAATCGAGACCCAAATTGAGAGGTTAAATGATTTGTCAAAGTCACATATCTGGTGAGAAACAAAGGCAGGATTCTAGTTCCCTAACTTCTTGTCCTATAGTCTTCCTACTACTACAAGATAAAAATAGAGGGAGGTAAAAGGGAGGGAAAGGATGCAATTCATTATCCTAAGTAGGGTGGAAGGATGTGGCAACACGTTAAGGTTAACCAAGCAGTACTGGCATCCTGGATGCTATGGTCTTGTGGTAAAGTTAGAAACAGCAGATGAATGAAAGTGCCAATTTTCCTTAGATAGTACAAAAGAGTAATCTACTATATCCTAAAATTAAAAAATTAAATTAAGTCTTCCAATCCTGTCTCTGCCTTTGATCACATTTTTACCTGCATCTTGCTCAGTTCTTAATTCCTCCAAGAAAACTTTCCTTCATAGTGCCTTCATAGTGTCTAATCTTTTAAATATGTTTTTGTTGTTGTCTCTTTAGTATTTTTGCATCAAATTCATTAGGGAAATTGGTTTATATTTTTTCTTTCTGTACTTTGTGTCTCTGATTTAGGTATCAAAGCCATATTTGCGCCACAGAAAACATTTGGAAGAAGTCCTTTTTATATTTATGCAAAGAGTTTATACTACATTTGAATCAATTGTTCTTTGAATGCTTGATGGAATTCACTTGTGAATTGATCTAGTCCTGGAGTTTTCTCCCAGGAGTGTTGATTTATGGTTTGTCTAACTTCTTTTTCTAATGTTGCATTATTTAATCTATTCCCTAAATGATTTGTCAAAGTCAAATATCTGTTACTAATGCCTTTTATCCCATGTCTGCTATATAATCATAAGCAAAATATTTCTTCTGTGTCAAGCTGGGATCAGACAATTGGGTGTCCTGGATAAGGATCGAACATTGTGTCACCACTGTGTAACTGGAGGATTTTTTATTTAAACCCTTATCTTCTGTGTTAGAATCAGTACTGTGTATTGTTTCCAAGGCAGAAGAGCAGTAAGGGCTAGGAATAGATTAACTAACCTATTCCTCTCTTCTGTTACTCTGGCTATATTATTATTTTGTAAGCATTCATCTATTTAATACAGATTTTTGGTTGGTATGTAATTGGGAAAAATAGTTCCTGTCAGTTTCTCTTATCTTCAATTATTATGAATTTTCCTTTTTTCATTTTGAATGTAAAGAGTTTGGTTTTCCTCTCTTGAAAATCAGATTAGCTATTTATCTATTTTATGATTTGCTTTAAAAAACTAGTTCCCAGGTTTATTATCAATTTAATTATTTGCTTTTAATTTTATTAATCTCTTTTTTGACTTTCAGAATTTATAGTTTTGTGTTTAGATTAAAAATTTTTTATTGCCTAGGTTTTTTAGTTGCATGTCCTTTTAATAGATGTGTTCTTTCTCTTTTTTTTGTTGTTGAAAGCATCTAGAGATATAAAAGCTTCCCTAGTGACTATTTAACTTGCATTATTTGCTATTTCTCAAACTATTATTTGACAATAATATCGTCAAATGTCTGAAAATATTTTCTGCTTAGTCTGTCCACCTCTTACAGTTGAGTTGGGAAGACAACACTAGCATATGTAAAAAAGAAGAAAAATCAATTAGTCTTTTCCCTAAGGCCATTTATATCTTTGTGTGATGGTTGAATCTGACCTAACTTTCATAGGGCCAGGCCTATTACATTTTCCCCTTCTATGAGTTCTCAGCCACAGAGAGGTTTGAGATGATTCCTTTTTTCTACCATTTCTTCAAGACCTCATTGGGTGGGTTCTTCCCAATTTGGGGAGCCCAGGAATTAGTACTTTAACCTTTTATTCCACATCTACTGTGCAATCATAAGAGATTTTTTTTTTTTTTTTTTTGCCAAGCTGGGATCAGACAATTGGGTGTCCTAGGTAGGGATTGAAATTGTGCCATCTCTGTGTTAATGGAGGCTTTTTTATTTTAAACCCTTTTCTCCTGTGTTAAAATCAATATTGTGTATTGATTCCAAGGCAGAAGAGTGGTAAGGGCTAGGCAATGAGGATTAAGTGACTTTCCCAGGGTCACAGCTAGATAGAGTCTGAGGCAGGTTTTGAACCCAGGAACTCCATTCTCTGTGTCTAGCTCTCAATCCTCTGAGTCACCTAGGTGCTACCTATAGGAGCCTTTTTGCTGTTGTTGTCCAGTCATTTTTTCAGTCATGTCTCACTTTGTGTGACCTCATTTGGGATTTTCTAGGCAAAGACACTGAAATGCTCTGCCATTTTCTTCTTTAGTGCATTTGACAGAAGAGGAAACTGAGGCAAAAGGGTTAAAGTTACTTTCCTAGGATCACACAGCATGGAAATTTAACAGAAGCCTGCACCCCTTTTTTTGGTACCCCAAGATAAGCTTTGGATTTTAAAGGAAAAAAATGTTTAATCTTAAGACTGAAGCTACAATGTGCTTTTTCTTCCCAGCGTTGAATAAGGATAGAGATAAGCTGCTTGTCTACCGTAAACAAGTTTCTTAAGATGCTATAGCAAAGAAAAGTGGACATGCGTACCATGAGGCCATTCTAAACATGTAGTGACTCCTGGAAAGACCCGCCTCTTGTCCAGATTGAGGTTGGTGTGCTCCAATTAAAGAGGCTTACAAAAGGGACATACTGAAGAGCATAAATAGGCAAAAGGGGAATCTCGGACTATATAGGTGTGCTTTCCAGCACTGGCCAGCTAGGGGGAAAGGCTAAGGGAGCTGCAGGTCACAGGAGGCTGGTGCCTTCTCTTTCTCTGGCCTGCTTTTTATTGTTTAATAAATAATTATAAATTAAAATACGTTTTTCAGAGAATTTTAATTATAATTATAGCTAGTAAATATCTGAGGACAGATTTGAACTTGGGAAGATTTTGAGTCTTTACCATTGACTTGATGTATCACAAGGCATATCCTGTGTTCTGTAGAGCGTACAGTTTTCTAACCTTAACAATATGTGCTTCTGCCAGCCTGCCAGGATACTACGTAGCCACACATGTACTTGAGCCAGCCACTTCCAAGAAGCCAGAGTTTCATGACCTCTGCCATTATCCTGCCATAATACTCACGCACAGCTAAGGAGATACGATTTATACTAAATTCATACACTATCTTACAAAGTATCCCTTGCTGTGGTTTCCCCACTGCTCTGGTTCTTAGATGCTGAGGGGCTTGTAAGTCCCCCAAGTAATTTTCTATCTATTATATATTGTATTTTGCATGTATTATACTCATGCTATGTATTCATATCAGCTAAGATGCTAAACAGTAACACAATTTTTCATGAACTACCTCTTTTCCCCACAAAAGCAGCCACCTACTTGTAGATCTGACTAGGAATATGAATTCACAGACTTGGATAATGTGAAGATTCATCAATAGTCCATGGAGGATCAATAAGCATTTATTAATCACTTATATGTAAGGCACTATGCTTAGTACTAGAGTCGCAAATAAAGGGGAAAATGGTTCTTGTCCTCAAGTAGTTCACATTCTAATGATTGAGATAATAGTGCAAATAACTAGATGCATACAATCTACATACAAATAAATAGGAGGAAATCTCAGAAGGGAGAAGGTGAGAAGGGTGAAAGACTTCTTATAGAAGATGGGATTCAGCTGAGTAGTGGAAGGAAACCAGTGAAACTAGTAGGTAGAAATGAAGGAGAATATTCTAAACAAAGGGAACAGATAATCAATCAATAAACATTTATTAAATGCCTACTATATGCCAGACACTATGCTGCTAAGTGTTGGGACTACAAAGAAAAGAAAAGATAGTTTCTCCTCTCAAGGAGCCCACAATTCAAAGGAGGAGAACAGATTCAAACATCTAGGTCAGTGATAGTGAACCTATGGCACAGGTGCCAAAGATGTCACTTAGAGCACTCTCTGTGGACATGTGCCCTACCTCCCCACCCTGCAGAGTTAATTACTAGAAAGGCAGAGGGATTTGGGCAGAGCTGCTCCCCTCCCCCTTTCCACCACACCTGATGACATTTTTTCACATCCCCACACCTCTGCCCAGGAGTCCAATGGGAGCTCTTTCTCCCTCCCCTCTTTGGGGTGTGCATGTGCAGCCTTGTACTTGGTGAGGGGGTAAGCACAACACTTGGTTTGGGGAGGGTGGGGTAGGAGCAGGGCCCGGCACTCCATCTCTAAAAGGTTTGCCATCATTAAACTATGTGTAAACAAGAGATATAAAGGACAAGTTATAGCTAACCCTAGAAATAGATACTTGTATTAGTTTCACATGCTAAGTTGCAAAGTAAGCTTCATGCATTAAAAAAAAAGAAATTAAGATACTTAAAATATTAACATTATATTATGAATAAGATGTTTAAGAAATTAAAGTATAAAATTATAAACTATCAGATTAATAAGAGTTCAAATTTACCCCATTCTCTCCTTTGCTAATGCCAATATTGCAATAGCCTAATGATTGGTCTGTCTGCTACAAATCTTTCCCAGTCTTCCACCATTCACGTACTGGAGTGATTTTCCTAAAGTTCAAGCTTGATCATGTTCCCCAACCCCTGCCACCTACTTAGACTCTGATGCCTCCTATTATCTCCACAATCAAATATAAAAACCTCTAGTATTCAAAGCCTTTCATACTCCAGCTCCTCCTTCCCCACAACTCTTCTAGTCTTTTTACACTTTACATTCCCCATTTTATACCTTTATACCTCAGTGTCAAACCAATTACACTAATCTCCTTGCTGTTCCTTGATCAAGACATTCCATATCTTGGATCAGGGCATTTGCTATGGCTGAACCCATTCCTGAAATGCTCTCCCTCTTCCTCTCCACTTCCTAGCTTCCTTCATGTCTTACCTTCTATAAGAAGCCTCTTCTCATTTCTCTTAATTCTAGTGCCTTCCTTCTGTTGATTGTTTCCTATTTATCCTATATATAGCTTGTTTGTACTAATTTTTTTCACATTATCTTCCCTTTTAGAATGTGAGCTCCTTGAAGACAGGGACTGTCTTTTGCCTTCCCTTTTATTCCAAATACTTAATATAGTGCCTGGCATGTAGTAGGCACTTGATAAATGTTTTTTGACTGAATGACCATATCAGGCATTAGCAGAGTGCACTTTCTTCTTTTCATAATTTATTTTTCCCCTCAATTACATGAAAAAAAAACCATTTCTAATCTTCATTAAAAAAAAAAGTTTGAGCCCAATTGTCCTCTTTCTTCCTTCCCTCCATCTTCCCTGAGATGGCAAACATTCTGATGTGGATTTTATTTTACATATGCAATAATATAAAACCCTTTTTCATATTAGTCATTTTATGGAAGAAGATTCAAACAAAAAAATGAAATGAAACTTAGTATGTTCTTTTTTTGGAGGCAGATGGCATTTTTCATCATGAGTCCTTGTAGGGATTGTCTTAGAGTTCTGCATTGCTAAGAATAGCTAAGTCATTCACAATTATTCATGAATGTGTACACAGGCATTACTGTATATGGTGTCTCCTGGTTCTGTTCCCTTCACTCTGCATCAGTTCATGTAGGTGTTTCCAGGTTTTTCTAAAATCATCTTTCTCAACTTTTCTTATAATTCAATACAATCACATACCACAACTTGTTCAGCCATTCTCCAATTGATGAACATCCCCTCAATTAAAGTACACTTTAAAAATTGTTCTTTATATTGTCCAACTGGTACCAGGAAAGATTCCTTCCTGCTGATATCTTTCAAAAGTATTTATTCTGACAAGGAATAAAAACTACATTTGTATGTAAATTATTCAGCTGGAGCCTGAAGGAGACCACAGAAATATGCGTTATACCTTAGATTTGGACAAATGCTTTCTGAGTCATTCCTATCTGTATTTCAGGATCAGAGAGTCAAATGACTGTGGTACAGTAGTTAAAGAGTATTGGATTTGGACCTTAGGCTAATCACTTAACCTTACTAAGACTTAGTTTTTTCCTCTGTAGAATGAGGGACTAGGTCTAGATCTGGAAGATTCTTTTTAGCTCTAAAGTCTATGATCCTATCTATGAGTCATTATGTCAAGATTTCAGGTTATAATGGTAGACAAATCAGGAAAAGCTACGTTTGTTGTTTTTTTTCTTTTTCTTTTTTTGCTGGGGATGTATAATTACATAGAACTTTGCTTTCTTATCGTTACTTAGCAGTTATCTTTAAAAAGCATATCAAGATTTTTCCTGAATGGGTAGGGAAAAGAGTTTTAAGGTGTGCCCTCAAAAAAAAAAAGGGAGGGGAGTTGTATTTAGACTAGCCTACAACAAAACGACATCATCAAAAATCATTTTGAAAAGCATTATAATTCAATAGATGGTATTGTTGTTGTTCCGTCATTTCAGTTATGTCTAACCCTTTGTGACCTTGTTTTTCGAATTTTCTTGGCAAGGATACTGGAGTGGTTTGCCATTTCCTTCTCTGGCTCATTTTACAGATGAGGAACTGAGGCAAACAGGGTTAAATGACTTACTCAGGATCATACAGCTAGGAAGTGTCTAAGGCTGAATTTGGACTCAGGAAGATGAGTATTTCTGACTCTATTCACTATGCAATAGATGGTGTACAAGGGGATAAATCATGATGCAAAGGGAAGAGCCCTGAATTGGATTATAATATCATAAATTTAGATTTTGAAAAGACCTATCAGACCATTTAGTTTAACCCCTACTTTTTACAGATGAAGAAACTAAAGCCATTGAAGATTATGTAATTTGCCCATGATTATACAAGTATTAACAGAGGCAGGATTTGAACTCAGGTCCTCTGATTCTAAAACCAGTGTTTTTACCACTGTATAACAATGCCTTTAATAGGAATCTTGTTTCAAGATCTGACTCTAGCACTAACTCATTATGTGATCTAGAATACGTCCCTTCTTTCTGGATCTCAGTTTTTCCATTTATAAAAATGATGGAGTTGGGCTAGATCAGCGTTGGTGAACCTTTTTGAGATCATGTATCCGAACAGCTTCAAGTTGCCTATGAGCCCCCATATTACCCCAGAGAGTGGATGGAGGAAGTACTCACACTGGGCTACTGGCAGAAGGGTGGGACATGTGAAAAATGTCCTTGGGCACTGTGGAGATGGGGATGGAGCAGCCCCCTCCAGCACGGAAGTGCACGTGGGCCATGCTGGTGCACAGGTACCATACCTTCACCAACACAGGGCTAGATGATGTCAGAATAAAGTCACTTCCTGCTTAGCAGTGCTATGAACTTATGAAATTTATGATATATTGCATGTTTGAGCCAGACATTTAAAATAAAAGTAAATTTCGATAGACTAGAACTATTTCTAGAGGACTTAAACAACAACAGTAATAATAATGGCTCACATTTACCCACGGCTCCAAGGTTTACAAAATACTTTACTCACAATCCAGTAACTTAGGTAAATTGAATCCCTTAAACCTTCACTGAAAAAAGATATGAGGACTATGTAGAAGAAATCAGTAATCTGTTAGAGTAGATTGATGGCAGTTTTGACATAATAACAACACCAGCAATAACACTTTACAATTTACAAAGAACTTTTTACACAAAAGCACTGTGTAATAAGTAAGATAGGGATCATTATCCTTATTTTATAGATGGGGACATTGAAGCTCAGAGAAACTAAGTATTTTACTAAAGGTCATTGGGTCAACAAAATAGACTGATCACCAAAGAGAATGGACCTATGATTTCTTTGGTATAGAAAAGCCTAACATTAGGAAACTCCTTTTATCATTCAATTTGGCACTTCTCAGTAACCTATATGGTCTTAAAGAGTTGTCTAGAGCTCTGAAAAATTAAATGACCTTTCCAAGGTCATACAACTAACACGTTAGAAATGGGACACGACTACACGTCTTTCTGACTTCTCTATTCACTAAGCTATACTGCTCCAGCAAAGTCACAACTAGACCCAAATCTAGGTCTTCTCATTGCCAAATCAGTGCTCTATAATGTGATACCTCTATGTGTGTTTTAAATTCACACACATATGCAACACATCAGTGCACACACATATATGTCCACACATGTATATGCATACATGAACAAAGTATACATTTGTGTACTTTGTCTAGACCCATAATTTCATTGATGTAGGGAATTCCTATTGAGAGAGTCCCTTCTACCAATGCAGATATGGAATTGCTGTGTAATTTTTAATCTTATCATTGCCAGGGGATGTTGTTTTTTTGAAGAGGACCAAAGACAAAGACTTGTACATGAACTGTATTTCAGTGAGGCAAAGTTGCACAAAATCATTAGCCTCACTTTCTTTTCTAGATATCCAAATCCAGCAGCAAGACAAAAGTCAGAATGACGTGACGGCTCAAGGATACAGTGGATGACCTTGGCATCTTTGATATCTGACCAAGTATTCCACAGTGCCTGCTTCAGCTACCTTTGTGTCAGCAGAAACAAATTGTTTCATCTGCTGATTTTGCTGGGGGAAGTCTTCATGTGCTTGGGGTAGACATTCCCCTAGATCAGTGATTCCCAAAGTGGATGCTACCACCCCCTGGTGGGTGCTGCAGCAATCCAGGGTAGTGGTGATGACCACACTTTTTTTGTATTACATTCTATTCTGAGTTCAATAAATAGTTTCATAATTTCCAGGGAGTGCTAAGTAATATTTTTTCTGGAAAGGGGGTGGTAGGCCAGAAAAGTTTGGGAACCACGGCCCTAGATCAACAACAGGTTTATCTGTCTGTTATCCTTAAGGGTTTAGGCCAGTGATGGTGAACCTTTTAGAGACTGAGTGCCCAAACTGCAACCCAAAACTCATGCATGGAGAGGGGAGGGGAACAGCCTGGCCCTGAGTCCCTCTGGCTTTCTAGTAACAAACTCTGTGCTGGGGCGACGGTGTGTGTGCCCACAGAGAGGGCTCTGAGTGCCCCTTCTGGCACATGCCCTAGATCTGCCTTGATGGTTTTACCAGAATATTTCCTCTGGGCATGCTACAGCTTCTTGGGGCCTCAGTTAAGAACTGACTGATAGGAGGATGCCAAAGGTGAATGAGTAGCTCTGAAAAGGGTTTGGCAAACCCTCAAACCAGAGGTGCTAGTCCTCCCTGAATACTCCTTGACTGCCAGTGGGTACTATGACGTTAAATAACTTGCTTAGTCATAAAACCAATGTATGGTGGAAAAGGGATTTGAACTCGTTTTCCTGACTCAGAGGCCAGTTCTGTATTCATTATTCCAGACTATCTCTTAGTTCTGTTCATAATTACAACCTTTGACTCTTAATAATTTTATTGTTGTGGGATAAGCATTTTAGAAGACTTTGAATTTGCAAAGGTCTCAGACACATTTTTAAAAAAACTCTCACCTTCCAATTTGGAATCAATACTATATGTTGGTTCCAAGGCAGAAGAGTGGTAAAGGCTAGGCAAACAGGATTAAGTGACTTGCCCAGAGTCATAAAGCTAGGAAATGTCTGAGGCCAGATTTGAACCCAGGATTTCTTGTTTCTAGGTGTGGCTCTCAATCCACTGAGCCACCTAGCTATACTACCCCGCCACCTCCATTTCATAAACATTGAAACATTTTATTAATGCATATTTTGCATATTGGGAAACTCATCAATTCTGAGGTGACAAAACTTGGACATGCCACTGTGAGAAACTGTTCTAATCTGGGATGTCAGGCTGATGAGCATTATACCATGTTGGAAGCAAGACAAATGCTTTCCGCATCATAAGTTATTATGCTTCTGGAGTTAATCAAACTGGTTTTTCCTGCTTATAAGTCACCTTTTAATTATGTAAATAAAAAGCACAACTTGAAAATGAGGGCAAGAGCCACAGCTTGGCTAATTATTCCAGTTTACTATTGGATTATCTCAGCATGCAAATGAGCATTCCACCAACTTAATTGATAGCAAGTTTATTAACTAGATATCAGTCCGGCGGCGCCAAGGCAGGAAGGAATGACTAAAGTCTAAGATACCTGGCTGTGAAATTAACCATCCCTACACAAGGGTTCTTCTGTAATTATTAATAAGACCTTGAGGTCACCAGTTCAGATAAGATACTTTATGATTTCCAAGTAAATGTTCTTTTTCTCATCACTAGTTAAATAGAACCTAATTCTCATCATTCTCAAACTTTTATTACAATAACTCCATAAATTAGTTTTCAGTATGTGAAGGATGTGAATCCATACTTCCTATGGATAACAGCAACAATAAAAATAGCTTATATTTACATGGTATTTTGTAATTTGCAAAGTTCTTTTTTGAAAACAATCTCCTGAGATAGTTAGTCCAGTTACAAGTATTCTAAATCTCCATTTTAGTGGCAATTGAATATAGGGACTGGAGTTCTGGCCCCCAAGTTAGGAAGCTCTGGGTTTGGGTCTTCCCTTAGATACCAATTATGTGACCATGGGTAACTCACTGTTCCAAGAAATTATTATTAGTTAAATATTGTGGGGAGGGGGAATACAGAGAAGAAAGCAATTGTGGTATAAAAAAGAACAAAATCTTTTAAAAATATATAAATAATTTAAAAAATTATTTTTTTGGATTGCAATCTAGCAAATCAGATCCTTGATCATAAATCCATGTTGGGAAATTGAAATAATTTATTTTAATTTGTGGGAAAATGTTTGTGATTAATTGAAAAAATATATGAATATTGATAAATATATTACTTCTATATTAATTTAATAAGATTAATGTAAATTAAAAAATTCAGCATAGAGAGGGACAATAATCTGTTAGAGGTTATATAGTAAGAAAATTGCAGAAAATTGGAACCCAGCTCTCCTAATAGCCAGTCAGTCCGTTGTTCTTTCTGCTATACCCAGGTGTATGCTGGTAAATATTTTAACAATTGGATGTCCAGGAAAAAAAATGTGCACCAAACCCACTCAAGTTTAATCCTTTTAACATTTTGTCCATCATTTTCTTCTGTCTAGACAATCAACAAAACTTAAGTCAAGTCCTGATTTGTAGTGTGCCAATTCCTAAAGCATAAATGTTCACACTGACAATTTAACAATTGGCTCTTGTAAGCTGGGTTTAAGTTGGCACAAGCAGATCTCTGAATCTATATTACCATGTAACTTTTTTTTAAAAAAAATTCTTAATCTGAGGTCAAATAGTTATAAGGAAATATGAGAATAGGATCTGAGTCCACCATGTAGCATTCTTAAATAGTAGTAGGTTTGAATTCCGGTGCTACCACTTACTAGTTCTTTTGACTATGAACAAATCATTTCACAATTCTTGTGTTTGTTTCCTATGTGTCAAATGGGCATAAAAATACAATATGTGCCGATAATATAATATTTTCCTCTCCGTTATAATGAGCAGAAACAAAAGGTAAATATGAATCATTATCATCATCATTATTAAAAAGATAGTTTTTCCATTAGCTCTTTTGAAGGAAAATTAAAACTTCAATAAGAAGGACAGGATGAGGTTACATTAGGAACTGACACAAATTAAAGAAACCCCTAGTCAAAGGATACAAAGAGACAATTTTTAGAAGAAGAAATGAAAGTTATCAACAACTACGAGCTAATAATAGCTAACCTTTTACTAGTATAGCACAACTATTATCTCATTTGATCTTCACTAGAACTATGGGAGGGAAGTTCTGTTATTAGCCACATATTACAGGAAACTGAAGCCAGCAGAGGTTAGGATCACAAAGCCTGTAAGTGTCTTGAGGTCAAATTTGAACTCAGGTCTTCCTGATTCCAGGAGCTGGTATTCTATCCAGTGTACCCCCATCTGCCCCAGCAATTGTATGCAAGAATGATAAAAAGCAAAAGAAAATAAGAGATGTGAAGATTAAAACTGGTAGATTGGCAAAAATGATAAAAAAAATCAAAATGTATTTATAGGAAGGGGTGCATCAAGGCCATCACCACCTTTGAGGGAGGTATGACTTGGTCCAGCAATTTTTAAAAATTACTTGGAATTGTACTCACAAAAAGTCTCTAACCTAATAGCACAATTTGGCATTCATGTCTCACATTTACATGAAATATTTATGGCACAGCTTTTGTAGTCATACATAACTTCCACCCAAGCCTGAGTCAGTTTTGTAAAAGATTAGCCTTGAAGAAGATTCTATAAAGGGGAGGTGGGGGATGATGTCACTTGATTGACTAAAGTTAAGAATGTTGCTGGCTACTTTAGTCTAAAGCACTTATTCCAGTTTGTTGGGGAGACTTTGGAGACACTTGTGGAGAGGGGAGATCCACAAAGTTGAAAGAGAGGGCTTTGAATGGTGGATTCCAGTCCTCAGAGCAGAGGACACATGTGGGAATTAGTCATGTCATGTTCTTTGGCCTTTTGGGCTTGCAATTCCGGAAAATACTTCCTAAGGACCCTCCCACTATGGGTTAGACTGTTCCCTTTTCTTGATTTGAACTGAGATCTTATCTTAGCTCCCCCTTGATGAACTCATTTACTCGTATGCATTTATTCTTTGGTATATTTTAGTCTGCAGAACTTCTCCAATTTCTGTTTGCTGTTGCTTAGATAAATGGGTTTATTCAATGCTTACTATTAATATTGCCCATGAAATAAATAAAAATTTAACATTAGAAATAATTTTTGATGTTTCATTCTAGATTAAGCTAGTTGTTGTTTTTTTTTTTTTTTTTTACTGTTTTTCCTATAAGAGCAACAAATGTCACGGTGGAAAGGAAAATGTTCTTGCCTATATATTATTAAATACAGACAATAAACACATTTTGAGAGAAGAAGGTGTGAGTAACTACTTGGCAGAAAACAGGAAGCGCTTGTGTTTTTAAGACTCCAAATTATCTAATTTTCATTCCATCGTCAAAGAAGCAGCTTTGACAGTATTATATCATATTCGTTGGTGAAAGAAATGTTTATCAAGAAAAAGAATATCTTGATGTGTTTGTAAACTCGTATAGATTACACACAGTTATACAAGCATGAGTTCATAAAATGTAACTGGTATTTATTTTTAAATGTTATGTTGAGATAATGGCATCTGTTACTGCCATCATCCTCCACATATAAAACAGAACACTTAAGTGCTTTGTTCATAAAGGTTTTCTTTGTGATTAACTTGCAAAACAACAATGCTAACTGGGATAATGTTTCCTTGAAATAGTTTTGAGTGCAGACTGGTACAAATATGTAAGAGGAAATGGTTCGACGCTGTCTATGCCTTGTGAATTTGAGGTTCTACCCTAGATTATGTAAAAGATTCCTTAGTATTTATTTATTAGCTGTCTACTAAGAGAGAATTGAATATTATTGGTACTCTTACTATGGAGGAAAGTGAAAAGCTTCGTTAACTCAGAGTGGTGGCTTATTTCACTGATTGAAGTTTTATTTTCCCTTAAATGCTTTTAAGGAGTGACTCCAGCAAAAATCCTGTATATATTTTTGCAGAAACATTTCATTTGTTTCTGTCATGATCTTTTTGAATGGTAGGTAACCATGTTTCTTTATTGATTTTCCTAGCATAATGAAAGAATTAAAGTTGACAAAAAAGCAAAAAAAAAATTGCAATTTATGGTAATCTTTTTAATAACTACAGTTTGGTGGGAAGGGGCCGATCTAGTAAGTGTAGGGGCTACTTTCTGCCATTAAGAGTAATCAGAGAAGTTACTTTCCTTTGGAATGCAGATTCATATCCATAAACTACAAATATTGGAGTCGTTGTTTATAAATATAGGAAAATCACCTTACATCTCTGATAAGGGCTAAGCAATGGGGTAAATGACTTGCCCACGATCGCATTGCTAGGAAGTGTCTGAGGCCAGATTTGAACCCGGGTTCTTTCAACTCTAGATCTAATGCACTTAATCACTGTGCCACCTAGGTGCCACAATGCACCAGCTTTGTGACCCTAGGCAAATCACTTAATGTCTAGGTGCCCCACACAATTCTAGAAGACTAGAAGCCTACTGAGATCTGCACTGGAAAAAGGAATTTCCTCTTCATGAATTCCTAATGGCAATGAAAACATGGATCTGTTCCCCCCCCAAAATTATGAATAAGAAAAACTCTGGAAAACAGATGATGTCCATGAGGCAGCTAGGTTGCAAGTGGTTAGAGCACTGGACCTAAAGTCAGGAAGACCTGAGTTCGAATCCCACCTCAGGTATGTTCTAACTATGTGACTTTGGGTAAGTCATGTGACCTCTAAGACTCAGTTTCCTCATCTATAAAACGGGGAATAATAACATTACCTGCCTAATAGGAATGATGTGAGGATCAAGTATGAAACTATAGGAAAAGTATCTTGTAAACCTTAAAATATAACAAATGCTAGCTATTGTGAACTGCTACAGAGGTCAGTAAGTCAAAGGATGAGAGGAAATTTATATGGTAGAGGGGTGGTGGACTATAGATACAGAATGAGGCATATAGTGATATTCAGACTTGGTAACTGGTTTGATTTGTTTTTCTTGATTGTACTTCTTTTTAGAGTAGAGGGCTCTGGGAGGGGTAGGGCAGGGAATCTTTGGACTGTAATAGAAATGTGAAAAATGGAAAGAAAATCAATAAAACTTTAAAATAGGAAGAAGGGAAAAGGAAGGAAAGGAATGAAGAAGGAAGAAAGCAAGGAAGGGAAGAAAATGAAGGAGGGAGGGAAAGGAAAGAAGAAATGAAATTGGGAGAGAAAAAAGACGGAAGAAAGCAAAGAAGAGGAAAAAGGAAGGGAAGAAGTAGGAAGTGAAGGAAGAAAGGAAAAGGAGGGAAGAAAGGAAGAAAAGAAGGAAGAGGAGGACAGATGGAAGTAGGGAAGAAAGGAAGGAAGAAGAGAGAGAAGGAAGGAATGAAAGAATGAAGAAGGAAGGAAGGAAGGAAGGAAGGAAGGAAAGAAGGAAAGCAGGAAAGAAAAATATGGGAGGAAGTAGAAGGTATTTGGCCCCTACATCCATGGGGAATGCATTATTAGAGGGAATTATGTCAGATAAGAATAAAAACTTTCACACCTACACAGCTATTACTGAGCCACCACAGATTCTTTTGCAACTCAGGCTCTGAGAATTTGATTCCAGAAACCCATATAGCCAAAAGTAGGTACATTGGGTACTTGTTCTCATTGGCTACCTCCCTAGAGAGTGGCAGGTGGAGCAGAAAGAAATGTCCAAAACACTGCAGCTTCTCTATGCAGCTGTTCTTTATTCTTCTAGGTTCTTATCTTCTTTGCCTTTAGTGTCCTTAAGAAACAATTTCTAGGGACAGCTAGGTGATTCTGTGGATAGGGCTGGGCCCGGAACAAGGAGATCCTGGTTTAAATCTGCCCTCAGATGCTTCCTAGCTGTGTGAGCCTGGGCAAGTCACTGAACCCCTATTGCCTAGCCCTTACTGCTCTTCTGCCTTGGAACCAATACTGAGTATAGATTTTAAGATAGAAGTTAAGGGTTTTATTAAAAAAAAAAAAATATATATATATATATATATATATATATAGAGAGAGAGAGAGAGAGAGAGAGAGAGAGAAAGAAAGAAAGAATGAATCAAAGAAAAGAAGGGAGAGAGTATCCCCAGATTAGATACATTAGCTACAAATAGTGTGAAACATATGTTCCTATTCTTTTTCTTTCTACAGTTCTGCTTCACTACTCTCCCTACTGTACTAATAGGGAAAAAGAAAAGATAATAGAATTTTTAACTAAATGAAAATTTAGGGATGTTTTAGTCTAGAGTTTTATTTTTTAAAAGGGAAAACAGAGAGATTAAGTGAGAGTCCAAAGTTCACTCAAGTCACAGCCCCATCTTCTGCAAGAAACTTTCCCCACACAATCGAACATAATGGACTTCTCTACTAGCAGCAATGCAAGGATCCAGAGCAAGCCTGAGGGACTTATGAGAAAGAAAACTAGCCACATTCAGAGGAAGAACTGTGGGAGGAGAAACACAGAAGAAAAACAACTGCTTGAACACATGGGCTGATGGGGATATTATTGGGGATGGAAACACTAAACGATAACTCTATTCGAACTATCAATAATATGGAATTAGATCTTAATCAATGATACATGTAAAACCTAGTGGAATTGTGTATTGGCTAAGCGGGTTTGGGGGAGAGGGAAAGAACATGAAATATGCAACTATAGGAAGATATTCAAAATTAAATAAAAATTTTTAAAAAAGGAAAAAAAAGAAACCTTTCCTGTTCATCTTTAAAAACAAACAAAACCCTTACTTTCCTTCTTAGAATCACTACTGTGTATTGGTTCTAAGGCAAAAGAGCAGTAAGGGCTAGGCAATTGGGATTAAGGGACTTGCCCAGGGTCACACAGCTAGGAATTGTCTGAGGTTAGATTTGAATGCAGGACTTCCTATCTCTAAGCCTGGCTCTCGATCCACTGAGCCATCCAGCTGCCCCACACCCAAGTCCTTTGAGCACAAATTTTGTTCTATTTCTATTCTAATATAATGCTTCCCTCTTGGCAAGAGGTTGCCTAAAATATGAAGAAAATAACAACTGATATTTGTTCATTATCTCATGTGTCCCAATCTCCAAGCCTGTGGGGTAGGTAATAAAATTATCCTTCTTTTATATAAATGAAGAGTGTCTGGAGTCTTGAGTCTAAAGTTAGGAAGACTCACTTTCCAATCTCAGAAATGCAATAGCTGTATGGTTCTGGGCAACACTTAACCCTGTTTGTCTCCGTTTCCTCATCTGGAAAATGAGATCAAGAAAGAAATGGCAAACCTTTCCAGAATCTCAGCCAAGAAACCCCCAAATGAGTCATGAAGTCAGACATGAATGAAAGAACTCAACCCGAATAATACACAGATGAGGAAACTGGGTCTCATGTGACTTGGCTAGGGTCACACAGCAAGTATACCTGGCAAAGGCAGAATTAGCACCTAGTTCTTTTTTACTTTTGGTCTAGTGCTTTATCTATAGGACCACACTTTCATCTTTTTGCTTTCGTAACTACTCAAACTAACTAGCTCTTCCACAGTTCTATACTAATCTCTTATTCTTATCTTCTTTCACCTTACCTAATCTTATGTAATACATTTTTAAAAATGTAAAAACCCAAACTTTTATCTTGTCTTAGAGAATGGTAAGGGTTAGGCAATTGGAGTTGTGACTTGTCTAGGGTCACATAGTACAGAAAAGTCTGTACTCTCTGTATCTCCAGCCCTGGAGCTCTGTTCACTAAACCATTTAGCTGCCCCAATAATACATTTTAAATGAGAGGGCATTTTAAGTTACTACTAAGATTTTATGATTGAGGGGAGCTAGGTGGCACAGTACTTAAAATACTGAGCTTGAGGCCAGAAAGACCTAAAGTAAAATCCAGCATCAGACAGTTACTAGCTCTGTGACCCTGGCCAAGTCACTTAACCCTGTTGGCTTCAGTTTCCTCAACTGTAAAATGAGCTGGAGAAGGAAATGGCAAACTACTCTAGTATTTTTGCCAAGAAAACCCCAGATAGGGCTACAAACAGTTGGATGACTGAAAAATGCCTAAAAAACAATAAAATGCTTAGTTTAATTGCAAATTAAAAAAAAAGACTTTATGATTAAGTGAGTTAGCAAAGCAAAGTTATGGGTTTTAGATTTGATGTGAAATTTGTCAATCTTGATCAAATCATGGAGAAAGTCTAAGGTTGTGAGAATATCAGATTGGAAAGCAAGTATCCTGAGTACTAGTATTTACTCTGTGGTTTAACTCATTGTGTGATATAAGGCAAATTACTTCCCTCATTTGAGTCTCAGTTTCCTCCTGTATAAAATAAAAATTCCCTTCAGCTCTAAAATTTCATGTTGTAGTCATTGGCATAAGAGCTTAGTGTTTTCAGTTATAAGGGTGTTGGCATGTGACTTCTATTGGTAAATAAATAGTAATCAAAGGGCTAATATTTATTTACTCCCCCCAACTTAGTAACAGATTCCTTCTGTGAAGAAAGATATGCAGAGGTTAATCAAATAAAGAAAGGATCCCTGCCCTCCAGCTGATTCTACTTTTAAGACAGGTCATATAGAAATAGACATTTAAGAAAGGGCAGTTACAAAGATGTAAGCCCAGAAGACATAAATTCCTCACATGTGTTTGTTGCTGTCAGTGTGAATGTGCCAAATGAGAAATTAACAGGTTGGTTTGGGTAATATACTAATAATATCATATATAATAGAATTATTCCCACTGTGAACAATTCAAAAGTATTCCAGAACATGGATCATGGGAGCAGTGAAGGACTTTCCAGGCTATCCTCATTTCATGGATGAGGACATGCAGACTCCAAAATGGGAATGACTTGACCAATAAATCAATCACCAAGCATGTATTAAGTGCTTACTCTATGCCAAGTACTGAGGATACAAAGAAAAAGCAAAAACAGTTCCTGCTGTCACAGAACTTATGTTCTGAAGGGCAAAGAAATATGTACATTTATAGGTATATGCAAGCTCTATACAAAGATAGATATGAGATATCCTTCTAAAGAAAGATGTTAGCCACTGAGGGTAACAGTAAAGACCTCCTTCAGAAGGTAGCATTTGAACTGAATCTTGGAGAAAGTCAAGAATTCTAGGAGGAAGAGGTGGAAAGGGAAAACATTCCAGGCATAGAAGACAACAGTGCAAAGGCGTGGAGAGGGGAGATGGAGCATCATTTGTGGGGTAGAGGAAATAGACTCATTCAATATATCTGGGCTGAGTCAACCATGGAGAAGCATAATACATAAGAAGCTTGAAAGGATACAAAGAGGTCAAGCTGTGGAGGCACTTTAAATGCCAAAGAGAGGACCTTAATTTGACTCTAGAGTAATAAAATAGCAATGGATAGAATACCAGTCCTGGAGTCAGAAAGACTCATCTTCCTGAGTTCAAATCTGCCCCACAGATACTAGTGATGTGACCCTTGGTAACTCACTTAACCCTGTTGGTCTGTTTCCTCATTTGTAAAACGAGCTGGAGAAGGAAATGGCAAACCCCTCTAATATCTTTTTTTGAGAAAATCCCAAATGTGGTCACAAAGTCTGTCATAACTGAAATGACTGAAAAACAAAAAGAGGTAATAGGGAGTTGATGTGGTTTATTGGGTTTATTGAGAAGGGAGTCAAAGTCAATGGCGGGCATGAATTCAGATTTTCTCCAGTTTTTGTTCTATTCTATTCTGCCTCATTAATAATGTAATCTGACAAACATGCCCACTTTCTTTCTTTCTTTCTTTCTTTCTTTCTTTTTTTTTTTTTGGAAAAAATTTACTTAATTGATTTAGAATATTTTTCCATGGTTACATGATTCATGTTCTTTCCCTCTACTCCTCCCCCTCTAGTTATCCCCCTATCCTGTAGCCAATGAGCAATTCCACTGGGTTTTACATAATGTCATTGATCAAGACCTATTTCCATATTATTATTATTTGCATTAGAGTCTACATTCCCAATCATGTTCCCATCAACCCATGTGATCAAGCAGTTATTTTTCTACTCCCACAGTTCTTCCTCTGAATATGGATAGTGTTCTTTCTCCTAAGTCCCTCAGAATTGTCCTGGGTCATTGCATTGCTGCTAGTTGAGAAGTCCATTACATTTGATTGTGCCACAGTGTATCTATCTCTGTGTATAAGGTTCTCCTGGTTCTGTTCCTTTCACTCTGCATCAATTCCTGGAGGTTGTTAGAGTTAACATGGAATTCCTCCAGTTCATTATTCCTTTGAGCACAATAGTATTCCATCGCCAACAGATACCACAGTTTGTCCAGCCATTCCCCAAATGAAGGACATTCCCTTGTTTTCCAATTTTTTTGCCACCACAAAGAGTGTGGCTATAAATATTTTTGTACTTTTTCTTTTATTTTTCTTTATTATCTCTTTGGGGTACAAACCCAGCAGTGGTATGGCTGGATCAAAACATGCCCACTTTCTTAAGTCAATAGAGATGAATAGAGTCTAGAGCACTGCCTCAAACTTCACAATATTGGATCTACATTATAGGTCAACACATACCTACCTGACATTGCTTTTGTTGAATCAAAGGCTGACAAATGGAAAATGAGTTGGCTTCCTTGACTTACACAAACTTTAAGGCACTATATAAAAGCTGGCTATTGTTATCATTATTACAGCTTCCAAGACCCTTTTTATAACCAACACAAAAATTGTTTGCAAAAAGTTCTGGGTGGCATCTCACGGAATTTCAGAACTCTTTCTCATTTTAAACAGCTATGAGGAAAGGGAATTATTAAGTGCCTGTTAAGTTTATGAGAAGGAAGAGGGGGGAGGCAACATGGTATGTTTATATCACAGAATTCTATCGTGAAAGAGCTGGAAGTGATCTTAGAATACAGACTACAGAAGGGAACTTAAAACTGGAGACTTTAAAATAGAGAACATAGAATGTCTGAGCTGCAGAAAGACCACTGAGACCAGACCAACCCCACTCATTTTGTAGAAGTGGACAGTGAGGCCCAGAGAAAAGAGATGACTTGCTCAAGGTCACAATGCCAGCTAGTGGAAGTGTTGGGACATAAAGTGGCTCTTCCAAGTGCTCTTTCTTCTTGGACCCAGCTCTTTAGAGTACACTTTCACCTTTCTAGTCTGGCCCTATGCTATCAGGCTTTCAGTATATATAGATCTAAAGTTTCAGGGGACTTGGTTTGGCTTACTACCTGACTCCAGGTAATAAAGAACAGAACTAAAATGAGGTTCTATGCCATTACCATTAAGTCCTGGATCATCATGAACATAACCGTGAATATTGGTCTGTCATAGGAAAGAAAAACTTGGGCCTATGAATTTCTTTTTAATCACTGTTTCACAAGAATTGATTTTCTTTGTAATGCTTATATATATATTTTATGCAATTAAAAACAATTCTGAGAAAGAATCTATAGATTCCACCAGACTACCAATGTAGGGTCTGTGACCCAAACAAGGTCAAGAACCCCTAGGCTACATGCTCTCATATAAACTTAAAAGAGTTGGGAAACCCACTCTGGGGAGTCACATTCTATTGAACCCAGAAAGGATTTTCAGGTGCAATGTGAGAAATAAAATCTGGCTCTGGAAGAAGTAACTACTGTAGGCACAATGAATTCTTTAGGAGCAGGTCTCCAGATTGTTCTAGTCTAAAGGTCTTGACCCTAGTAGTTTGAATGTGGTCTGCTGTCAAAGCATCCAGAGGTTTGGATACAGAACTGGGCATGAACATTATTATGATGATAATAGTCTAAAATTAACTGGAATTCATAGCCACTGGTTTCTAAAAGTAGAATTTTTTTTTTAAAAACCTGGTGTAACTTGACGACTACCTCACAGGATTGTTATCAGGAAAACACAGGATTGTTATCAGGAAAACAGTCTATACCTTGAAGCCCTATAGAAAAGTGAACTATCATCACATTATCTCTAGTTTCTTTATAAGAGCCTCATTTTAATTCCCTACTGAGAACTATGCCTGGGATCACAGGGAGAGGGCCATGTACTAAAAGATTCCAAAATTCCAAAAGGCCTTAAAAAAACCTCAAGGAGTGGCACTGGTTAGTTAGGGTGGTTGGAATGTAAAAACAACAACAAAAAATATATCTCCCTACTATGGAATGAACCAAAAGGCAATCAAGAAGTCCGCAGTGCAAGCAAACGAAGAGGAGGATATGGTTTCCAACTTCCACTAAACACAAATATGGAACAGATGGGGTAGAGGATGAATTTGGACAATACAGAGATGCAGTTTGCTTCAGGGAAAATTAAGTTAATTTTAGGGGGAGGGGAAGAACCAAAATTGCTTCTTGGTCAATGACCTCTTGGTAAAAATACATGCCACTGAGACTTAAAAACAGCCAAGGAAAGGAAACTTCTCTACTTTGAGGTACATAATTCACTTTCAGCTAAAAAAAAAAAATCTCATTTTCCCTCTTAAACAAAGGATGCAGGAAACATTTAATGAGTGAACCTCCCCCTGATGAACAATATGGGTAGCATTACTCTTTTCCTCTTCTTGCTTATTTATTGTCAAGTTTTTCCACTAATGGGGACAGAATGTTGGCTTACAGACAAAAAAAAAATGACTGGCCCTCCCAGAGACTTACAGGGACACCAAACAGGCAAAGACATTCTCTTCAAGTTTACATTTGTGCTCTCAATGGATTCCCAAGATAGTTGTGCAAGCATTTGTGCATTTGTGGAGGTCTTAAAGGTCATTAAAATGCCATAAGATGGTTTGAGATTACCTTCCCTCTGGAAATCTATTTCCTCTTGGCTTTTTCTTTCCATTTGAGGATAATGTATTTTATTACATCATCATAAACAAACCAATTGTATAAGTAGTATAGAGGGCTGCAGGATAAAAATGACTTCAGTTTAAATTTATGTATATTCTTTTCTTCTCTTCTTCCTTACCCACACCCCTCCATTCTACATCTGATCAATAAAAGAAGCAGTGTGGAATACTGAAAAGAAATTGGATTTCAAATCAGGAATCCTAGGTTTGAATTTCACCTCAGTCTTTCTTCCTAGCTTGTGTGTCTTTGGGAAAGGCACTTAATCTGAGCCTCTGTTTAGTATCCAGTAAAATGGGAGTAATTGTTAAAAAATTTTTTTAAATTTTAAATTAAACATTTTTTTCCCATGGTTACATGATTCATGTTTTCTCCCCTCATCCCTCTTCCCTCCCGGAGATGACAAGCAATTCCACTGGTTTATACATATATGTGTATATATAATTGCTCAAACTGTTTCCATATTATTCATTTTTGTAAAAGAGTAATCCTTTGAAACCAAAACCCCAAATCACATACCCATATAAACAAGTGATACATCACATGTTTTCTTCTGGATTTCTACTCAAATGGGAGTAATTATGCTTTTAATACCTACCTCTCTGGGAAATTCTTTGCATATCAGAGCACAATGAAAATGTGAGTTATTTGTGGAAAGAACATGGGATTTTGAGTTGAGTACCTCGGTTTGAATCCCAATTCTATTACTTATCATCCTTGTGACCTTGGAGAAGTCACTTACCTCTCTGGGCTTCAGTTTTCTCATCTGTAAAATGAAGCTTTTGATAAGCTGATTTTTCTAACATTTCTTCCTTTGTCAAATCCTATGAAACAGATCAGCCTTGGTTCTTTCCACAAACACAAAGTTTGTTCCTAAACCTTGTTACAAACTAATTTATTTGGTGCTGCTTAACCCCTAAATTTTCCTGCTTAAGCATTCATTTCCACAAGCATGTTCTAATAGTCATATGCCTTGATGCGTATGTGAAACATTTGTCTTCGGTTGCATTTTGGTTTAAAAAAAAAAACCACAACAAAACTTCTGTTACATTTTCTGTTTGATAAAAGATTGTTTCTCCTCTGATTTTTTTTTTTTAAGTTATGACCTTTGCCTTCTGAACTGAATTAAAGGTATGTGTACAGGAATGCCGGGGACAGGAAATCAGGAAATAGCCTGGGAAATTACTTTTGTGTTGTGGGTCACTAGTTTACGTAGGGCAACGTCATCCAGAGCTGTGATTCTGTCCATTTCTGTTGGCATAACAAATGTCACACTCTTGTCTACATTGCACTATGTGGCAACATCAATACAAAAACACAAGTTAATTCACTGAAAGGAAATATCTTGTGAAATCTGGATTGTATGGTTTGGGTGAAATTTAATTTTAATTCACCATGCTTCAACTCCTCCTCTCAGACTGCTTTGATGTAAATTAAAAAGGTTTATCTTTTTAAAAAATTAACAATAATAAATTTATTTTTGTCCAAAACAGTAAAGAAGAGAATCCCTGAAAATCAGCTATAGTACCACAAACACAGGACTTTGAACTTAATTTTCTCCAGGGACATACTGTAAACATATTGAGAAGACTTTTTCTTTGTATTTTCAATATATGAAAGGGAGTCATTAAGTAAGGACATTTTTCCTTTTTTATCGACATCATGTAGAAAAAGATACATTATAGATATTCTCATTACTGTACCAAAATGGATGGTACCCTTGGTTTCTACAATAGGAATTTGGCAGCATTTTTATTTTCCTTTGGAAAGTATTTTGAAAACAAGCTTAAATTCAGTTTACTTATTAATTCCTTGAAGTTTATAAAACATTTTATGTCAGATATATTCATGACAGTGTACAAGCTAAAGAAAACATATTCCTGTTCTATTTACATTTTAAACTTTTTACTGAAGAGGAGGAAGAAGAGAAGGAGGAGGGAACTTTATTTTATCTTGGGCACACAGAAAAGAGTCTGACAATGGAGGCTATAGGCGAAGGTTCAGAACAGTTGATGTTCACTGTTTATTACAATTCTCTGTGTTTATTCTACCACAGGGAGACAGTATTTTCCATGTATAACTCTTCAACCTGACATTGTTATTTCTTTCAAAGTACTCCAAACTTTATGCCGTCCTGGCATGTCTCACTTGCTCTTTAAAAAACACAGATACATATACTTACACACGTAAATATGCATATATATACACAAGGTATATGTATATAATTATATATACACATTGAGAGAGATGGATTACATATAGTCATTTAGTGGGTTTTATTATGTTTTTTGACAAGGTATATTTTTAAAAAGGAGTGGTTGTTCCATACTATAATTAGTAATTGTTTAGTATTCCAACAAGGAAGGCAGGAACTGCACATAGCATAATTGTTCTCAGGCAAGGAGAAGTAACGCATTAGTAGATAGCATAAATAGTCAAATCTGACCCCCAGAGGTCAAAAAGGAACTAAATAATTTTGTCACAGCATTTCGTTATTTAAATCAATACAAGTCCAATTTCCTCTCTGCTGGTTTGCTCTGGGTATTATATGGTCCAGTTCTTAAATAAGGAGAAAGAGACTGGAAGAGAGAGACAGAGAGAAGAGACATAGGGAGAGAGAGAGAGAGAGAGAGAGAGAGAGAGAGAGAAAATCAACTCATTGATATAAATTTTACTCAGTATGGATGCTTAAGTACGGAGGGAGAAAAAAATTTCCAAAAGTCAAAAGCATGTCATGAGCCAAATGAAATGGTTTAGCTGGAACATTCCCCAAACAGTGGTTCTATTTCCTAATAATGATTTATGGAGGTCCCTGACAATAAAAATGCCAGTTAAGCAGGAAAACATTTTGTAAATATAAGCAATTCCTTCATTTAAAAAGTCTCCTGTAGGTTTAAGGGATCTCTAACCGCAGCCTATCTTATGAAAAAGAAATTTAAAAAAGCCTTTGTTAATTGGTGGACCCAAATGATAAGCTTTAAGTGGAAAGGAATTAAAGGAATTAATGAACTAGATGGCCTCTGAGGTCCCTTCCAACTGTGATTCTGTAATACTGTGAATTGTGAAAACAAGAATCTTCTAAATTCTTTCTGATTTATAGCCAGAAAAATGCTGAATTAAACTACACATTCCCCTCCTACCCACTGCTCATGTCTTTTGCTTTTCAACACAGGATTTCTTTTCCTTCTATATTTTCCATGTGGAGAAACATGGTTTACTATACTCAACTCCTTTAGAAATCTATTTTTAATTTAAAATAGTAACTTCTAATTAGAAAATGTACATTATTTCCACATGGTTTAAAAAAATTTCCTTTCCTTTGGGTGATTATAAAATCACATGAAAGCCCAGGGGGGAACTATGCCTCAGTGACAAAACAAATTTGCCACAAATCATTTTACAAAAGAACAGCAGGACTTTAGACTAAACTCGGGAACTGTTCCTATTCATCATCCATTTGTTTTGGAAACTCCACCCTCCTCCTGCCATGTTCAATATCTAATTGGCATTCTGACACTTCAGATAACTAAACAGCTGCTCTCAGATGCATCTTAGAAATCCTTTGTTCTGTAAAGTTGGAGTTCAAGGGGGTCCCTCTGCTGATACATCAGAGCCCCACCATTGTTTGTGCAACTACTTTCACTGAATGGAAAGAAAACTTTTGCAGACCATTATGAAAATGTTGACCCTTCTCCCCCACCCCCATCAGCCTTGTGCATATTCAGTGTATTAAAATGGGAGATATCTATTTTTAAAGCACCCAGATCACCAGGCAATTAGGCTAATGATTAGATCTCTAAATTCCCCTTGATAACCAGCTATGAATCTATGAATTTATTAAAATTCCTTTTGGGCCTGTTTTTGATTTTGACTTATACAAGCCATGGGGGATGGAGGAGGGGCATCATGTAGAACAAAATAGTTGGCTGATTTGCTCTAGTTGTCACTTTCCAAGTACTGGGAAAACTGGACGTCATCTTCTTTATCTCCACTTAGGTGAACGCATTTAGTCATATTTTCATCATGCGCTATAACCATTTCAGTGGTTTCCTCTTGTCTATGGAGTAGAATTAAATTCTTCTGCCTGGCATTCAAGGCTCTCCACAATCTGGAGCCTATCCATCCTCATTTCATATCAGTCTCCACTATATTTTCTAAGTTCTTCGTTGATGATGTTACTTATACTTCAAATGCCTTCCACCACCTTTTTACCTGTTGAAAACACACCTAAACTGAACTTGAATGGCATCAGAGAGGCATAGGAGACAGAGTGCTAAATTGGGAATCAGGTGACTTGGGTTTGAATGCTGTCCTTGCCATATACTACTTGTGTGACCTTGGGCCAGTCAATCTCTTCTCTGGGCTTCTGTTGCTTTATCTGTAAGATGCTATATGGGAATTAGGCTAGATGATTTCTAAGAGCCTTTCCACTGCAAAGTCTGTGATCTGGTAAATACTATCTTCTCTGATAGGGCAGATAAATAGCACAATTGCTACAGTACCATTGTCTGGAATCATGAAGACTCATCTTCATGAGTTCAGATCTGGCCATGACACTTAGTAGCTTTGTGACCCTAGGCAAGTCACTTAATCCCATTTATCTCAGGTTCCTCATCTATAAAATCAGCTGGAGAAGGAAATGGAAAACCAGTCCAGTATCCTTGCCAAGAAAATGCCAAATGGGTTTACAGAGAGTTGGGCATGATTGAACAACAGCTTTCTATAATCTTGGTTGGTAATTAACTTTCCACTTAGACCTCACAGATTATATAGTCTTTCAATTTAATTCAACAAATGTTCATTGCCTAGTTTTAGTTAGTTGCCAAGTAATGTGTTAGCCAAGGCTGGATATAGTCATTTCTTGAATTACCATGTAATGTGTATAATCATCATGGTTGTGCCTCATAAGAATGATGGCTGGCATTTAAATAGGATCCCAGACTTGGAGCTGAAAGAGACTTTAGCTCATAAATGTGTGAGAAAGGATTTGAACTCAGGCTTCCTGCCTTTGGGACTCTACTACATTGAGCTTTTCTGCTAAACCAGGAACTTCAGGAGGGCTGGGTTATGTTTTAATTTGGTCTCCTTGGAACCATCATCTACCTTCTTCAATCTTTCCTCCATAGTATCAACATAATTTTTTCTCAGATTATGTCACTCTCATGCTCAAAATTATTTACTGTTTCTCCAGTCTAGCTAGGATAAAATACAAATGCTTTAGAATGGCACTTAAGATCCTCCCTGAACCCCTACCTACCTTTCCAGGCTTATTTCACATTGTTGTTATTGTTCTGTCCTATGCTCTTTATGACCCTATTTGGAGTTTTCTTGGCAAAGATAATGGAGTGATTTGGCAATTCCTTTTCCAGCTCATTTTACAGATGAGGAAACTGAGACAAGCAGGATTAAGTGACTTACCCAGGGTCACACAGTAAGCGTCTCAGGCTCAATTTGAATTCTGGCCTTCCTGACTCCAGGCAGGTACTCTTTCATTGTACCACTTAGATTAACCCTGTATTTCACATTTTTCACATTTCACATTTTCACATGCTCCTTTCATGCATTTTTATGGCCTTAGCCATATTTATCCTCTTTGCATAGAGGCTAGAGTAGGCTTCTTCCTTGCCTTCCCTCTTTGTTGAACCCTTAGCTTCCTTAAAGGCTCACTTCAGAAACTATACTTACTACAGAAAACCTTTCATGACCTCCCTCCTTGTCAGTGTACTCTCTTTTTCCTTTCTCAAGTTATCTTGTATTCACTCACTTCGTAAAATGTTGAATATAAGCTTCGTAAAGGCAGGGCTCATTTATTTTTTCTGTTGTATCCTCAAAGCCTAGTATAATGCTTTAAACATTTGAAAAAGTCAATGCTTGCCAAATTAAATGAATTGAACTTTGTGCTTCTAAAGGAGTGGGGTTAATCTATAAGTTCCTGTAAGTCCCATCAGTCTCAGAATCTATAATCCCATGAGCTTGGTATCTAGCAGTATATGCTACAAATACATGTTCGATGAATGATTGAAATGTGCTCTACCCTGTGAGGATGACTTTTATGAGGCATGATCATCTTGGTCTCCCACAGAAAACTCCTTTTGCTTAATGACATAAAGGATATTCAGGACAACGGGAATAAAGCATGACTTGATACCGTATGGCCTTATTGTCTACTTATGATGAATTTTTTCTCTTGAACATTTTTCTGGTGATTTTAGTTAAAATAACTTCAGAAGGAATTAGGAAAATCCAAAAAGGTCTGAGTCCTGAGTTAAAACTTCCTCTGAAGTATTGTCCCTGAAGGATATGATTCAGCAGTTGACAAAGATTCATCTTGAGAGTTTTGCCCAATTTAGAAAATCCCAGAGTGGCTTGAGACTCAATTATTTCCGTAGCCTTACCCACAAATGTATCTCATTGAAAAAGTGGGGGAAAATACAATCCAATAGTCTGGGTCCCCTTTTAAATCTTTGTATTGCCAAATAACTGATTTAGTTGAATTATTTCCCTTCATGGAATTATTTTGATTTCCTTAAGCCTCAATAGAGTAACATTTCCAAAAAGGATTTAAACAAGTCCAGCTTTCTGATCTGAAATAGGTGTTTGTGGGTTGTTTTTTTCTTATTGTAGCCATTTTTCCCCTTGGTGTAAGGAGTGAGAAGATTCTGTCTAATATGAGTAATTATCATGATGGTTATTAATAAAGCATTTCCTTTTTTATCATCTGTCAGATCTTATTCTAAATCTTTAATTTAGTACAAATGTTATTTGCCAAAGAAGGTTCTGACAACCATGGTCAGTAGAAGGTGACTTTCACAACTGTTTTTTCCCATTCACCCACATCTAGAGGATCTAGAATTCCACAAAATTAGAGATGGATGGAAACCATCTAGTTCTAGTAGTCCAACCCTTTTGACAGATGGGGAAACTGAGGTCAGAGAGGAGGATAAATTATTTGTTCGAGGTTACACAATTAGCTACTGGTAGACCCTAGACTAGATAATCTCAGATCTCTTCATTCCCAGTCAGCTATACCACTCAACTGTTTAACTTCTTTATAGTTGGAGGCCTTTAAAATTATTACTGGCTACTGAGTGAAATCCTGCTGAGAGAATTATGAGAGACTGGCCTCTTTGCAGCCTTGGATCAGCTGGCCCCTTTCTTGCTAGCACTTCTTTACAATCATTAACATTTAAAGTGAGAAAGAGGAAAACAGTTTCCGGATCTTCTCTCTTCCTCCTCCCCCTCCCCTCTCCTCCTTCCTTGTCTCCTCCCTCCTCCTTCTCATCTTCCTTTTCCCTCCTTTTCCTCCTCTTCCTTGTCCCCCTTGTCATGCTTTGCTTGTACAGATGCGACCAAGCTCAGTTTTGTGGCATAAAGATCATTTCTCTGTTTCTTTATAAAGAAAGGATTCAGGATGCACATTCTCTTTTTGGAGCACGGAATCCTTTCTGGAATGAGAACCCTACAAGAAGGCTTTTCCATTTTACAGGGCAGATAAGAAAGTGTTGCTGATTCTGAAAAGCTTTATAAAATACTCTCAGACAAGGTAATGCCACCTATTCAGTGACTGTTATGGTAACTCTCTTGCCATGTGCCAGGAGCAAGTAAGCATGTGTTTCACCTGGCCCCCACTCCCCCATGGAAAATCTTTTTTGCATGAATATGAGGGGTTTGTTGGAATCATGAAATTCCTCCAATTTTCAGGTAATTGTTTCCCATATCCAAAATCAAACCAAATCCCAAATGAAAACTCGACATAGATTCTTTCAAAGAGAAGGGATACATGGTATATTTTTATGTATATATTTTACATATATTTTATTGGGAATATTTTATTGCATTGTCATAAATTACAAACATGAAGAATTCAAAAAGCATGGGGAGACTCATCTGAAGTGATACAGAGGAGAGAAAGCAGTATCAGAACAACATACAGAGTATACAACTAATCTACTGACCTTATTAATAGCAAAATCATACACAGAACTACAAGATCAGGACACAAAAACCAAGGGAAAAATTATTGTTTTGTTAAAAGCGAAGCTCCACAGCTTTCAACGATTCCAATAATCTGGAGTTGTAGGCATGTTCATTTTAAATTTTGTTTATTTGAATGTTCATGAATTTTCATGAATGGTTACTAAGTTTAGAATTTTTTTAAAAAATTGAGAGAAAGAAAGAGAGAAAGGGAGGGAGGGAGGGAGAGGGCCAGCAATTGGAGGATGTGCAAGGGGGTGGAAGGGCTCATTTAAAACTGTGTCAGAACCATATAGATTTACTCACAGCATGGTGCAGGCTTCTTGACTAAGGGTAACATAACATCCAGGTGTTAGACCTCAACCCCACTTCAGCTATTGTTTGGTACCATCACATGGATTAATCCCCTCTGTCAGTCCAGCCAGAGATGTTCTTGGAAAGAAAGGCCTGCATAGCATCACAAATGTCAGATCCTGCTTTGATACACTTTATCTTTCCTTATCCCTTCAGACTCACCATGACTACTCTGCCTGACAAGCCCCCAAATGCTTTAGAATCCATGTATGTGGACTGACAGTCTCGTTCAGAGGGGGAAAGAGATCTTTCTTCTCTTTACTTTTCTTTTTTTCCTTCTTCTTTTTTTTTTTTGACAGCAATCATTGTTGATCTGATAAGACTTTTCAGGGGATCAAATTACAAACTGGGAATCCCAAGAATCAGTGATTCATTAGGAGTTATTCTTTGGTTACAGGAAGTAAACAGCTTTTGAGCTATGCATTTCCCATGTAAATATGTCACAGCCCACTAGTCTTGCCAAAGGTGTGACTTTTTATTTGAGGTAGGGGGAGGTAATTCATTAATGGAACTTGGATTTCCAATGTGAAACCTCCAAGTATGTAAAATCTAAAATATTATGTAATGACTCATCTAACACACATAGTTCTTTAATAAGGTTTATTAAGTATTTTCTTCATAACTCTTTACAAATAGAACCATTATAATACCCTTTTTACAGATGAAGAGACTGAGTCTCACACAAATTAAGTGGCTTAAGAGCACCTGGCTCCTGTCAGAAAAAAGTTTCAAATCTGGGTCTCAGTTTTCTAATTCCAAGACCAGAGCTTGTTCTACAATCATCACCATCTTGCCTATACATATATGGTTTATATACATTACTCTGTTGTAAGAAGGAGCTCTGGAATAGTGGGGATAGAGTTAGAAGTTCCCAGAGGCAAGAAGATTGAATTCAAGTCCTTCCTCTTCGACATATTGACTGTATTTCTAGAGAAGTTGCCTCCTCTTGTCTCTAGTCAACTCTCTAAAGGCTATAAATTGTAGAGGAGTCAACTTTCATTGATAACTACCAATGCAATGGGATGTTCCTCACCTGGAGCTTCCCTATGCCAATGAAAACACAAGCCCTATCCCTAATATTCATGCCCATTAGTTATTTATTAAAAGAATAAACTGGTTGGTTAATTTCCTCTGTTGATATTACATATTATATGCAACTTATGAATTGTAAGATTTAAAGCTGAAAGGAAAACTAGGGATCTTATAATACAATTCCTCATTAGAGATGAAGAAGCAGGTGTAGGGATATGAAGGGATTTTCCCGTGATCACACACAGAATAAGAAGTGGTCAATATTTGAACCAAGGCCCTCTAATTCCAAATTGAGTGGTTTTCCCCACTATACCTATGCTCCATAAAACCTTGTAATAAAAGTCCAGAGGAACAACAAACAAAATTGAAATTTTTGTGCCTGTCTCAAATATTAACATCAACTCTGCACTTAAAGATGTTAAAAGGAGTTTCTAAAATATAATATACAGGGGGCAGCTGGGTAGCTCAGTGGAGTGAGAGTCAGGCCTAGAGACAGGAGGTCCTAGGTTCAAACCCGGCCTCAGCCACTTCCCAGCTGTGTGACCCTGGGCAAGTCACTTGACCCCCATTGCCCACCCTTACCAATCTTCCACCTATGAGACAATACACTGAAGTACAAGGGTTTAAAAAATATATATATAATATACATTCTCATACTTCTAACCACTCAAAAATCAATTATGAAAATATTTAGCATTCCATTCTCCCATTAGTAAATGGCTTAAATAAAATAATTCACATTTCCTCTCCTTTTCCATTTCCATTAGCCATGAAAGTTACTCTTCTAGAATTCTTTTATGACTACTTTTTTTCTGTCAAGTATGTGAAATTAAAGATGGAGTCAGTTTAATTTAAATTAATTCCTTGACAATATATGGTTATTTTGTTATTCTAGGAAAGAGAAAATGAATAGCCTGCCTCCTATGTGTTATTATTATGATGGTGTCCTGGAAACTGTCCAAGTTGAAGTGATTGATTAGACCTAAGTAATTATTCAAATGATAATTTAAGAAGAAGTTGTCTCTTAATAATAATAATATTTCTAGAATACCTTACAGTTTACAAAGTGTTTCTACTACAACAATCCTGTGAGGTCAAATTATTATTTTCATGTTAGAGATGAAAAAATTTCCAAAAATAACTTGCCCAAGATTATGTGGTTTGCAGAGGCTCAAACCTAGGTCTTCTGCCACCAAATTAGACCTCTTTTTACTCCATAAGGCACCTTTTACCAAATTTTTGATGCCATCTATTCTTTCCATAAAAACAAACCTTTTACATATTCTAATATTTAAATATTAGAACATAGACCAGTTTCTAATCTACTTTCAATACCAGTTTAATAAAATCACTAGAAATCAGGCTTTATGTTAGAAATTGAAGGAATGTCTATCAGTTGAGGAATGGCTGAACGAGTTGAAGTATATGATGATGAGAGAATACTATTGTAGTATAAGAAATGATGAGAAGGATGGTTTCAGAAAAACCTGGGAACACTTGTATGGAATGATGCAAAGTGAAGCAAACAGAACCAGAACATTGTTCACAGTATCAGCAGTAATATAATGAAGATCAACTGTGAAAAACTCAGTTATTTTCATTAAGACAATGATCTAAGACAATTCCAAAAACCCCATGATGAAATATGTTTGGGGTTTTTTTTTTTTACAATATGGATAATAGGGAAATACATTTTGCATAACTTTATGTGTATAATCGCTATCATATCTCTAGCCTTCTTACTTGTGGAGGAGGGGGAAGAAGGAAGGAGAGAATTTAGAACTCAAAAATTGAAAAAAAATGTTAAAAAATAATACTTTAACTGGTGATATTTAAAAATCAGACTTTATGCTGTTGAAATAATATAGAACATTGACTAAAATTCAGATTTTTTTTTAATGTTTAAATCTATTTTCCTGTTATGACTGGTATTGCCTTGCAATACAATATAGTTAGGAGGAAGGGGAAAAAACATTGACAAATACGCATTACATATGATTATATGGTATTTTATAGCCCATTTTATACTATTTTAAATAACATAAAGCTTTGCCATATAAACTTAGAATGAGATGGGCCTAAGGCCCTGTTTTCCCCATGCCTTTTTTTTATTATTATTTTGTGGAGAAAAAAAATTCTAGGATGATCATGTGTACCTGTAAATTTTTATTTAAATTTAAATTTGAATTCTTAGCAGTAAGTGAGAAGACACTACCGGTTCCAAAATCATCATTTCAAGCATCAAGGAATTAAAAAACTAAAACATTCTCTAGTTCAATGCTCAATTTTTTAATTCGCTTGACTAAAATTTTAGGAAGGGCAGCATCTAGGAATCACAGACTATCAGGCCTAGAAAGGACCAGCGTTGGCCTGGAGAACCAGTCTAAGTCTTACTTGAGAGAAGAGGAAACCATGTCTCAGAGACGTGAAGCAATTTGCTTATGGACACACAGCAAGTAAAGGACTGAGCCTCATATTTTGCCAAAATTGTTATTTCAGATATCAAGAAATAAGCTACTTGTTATGTGCCCTTCTAGATCTTTAAAAAAACCCTTTGCATTTTACCTGGTTTACTTTTTGAAAAATCTACTGTATGGAATATTAGAATAATTCAACCAGCTTGAACTTTTAGCTAATATATTGTCTTAGTATAACTAAAAACTTGTTTTTCTTTTAAAAAGAAGCTACCTTCCGACACTGATAAAAAAGAGTCATCAAGTTAGACTCAAAAAAGAAGGTAGAATGAGTGGTAAATACACTGAAGTTAAATCATTAATTGATTCAACTACATAGTTGATCTATTATATTCTTTCAATGGAATTTTTTTGTTTAAAGAGGATTATGTGAAATCATAACTAAAGCTTCATTAACTTGGAGTGATTTATTTTTTGGTAACCAGATGTTTGGTTATAGCTGATAAAGCATGAAAAACTGCATTCTTGGCTGTTTATTTTTCAAGGGTGTGTTAGGTAACAATGACAAATATTATGGGGCTGCATTACCCCTCCTAACTGCCATGCTTGTGACTGATCTTTTTTTATCAGATGAGGTAGAAACTTACATACCAAAAAAGGAAAAATATATTCCAAAGAAGATCTTTCTGTAGATCAGACAGGTAACAAGAAAACAGTAAACAAGTAGTTAAAAAGAGCTTACGGAAATATTCGAAGGCCTATCCCTGTATTCCTCTTTAAAAAAAAAAAAGTCGGAAAAGACAACAGATCCCAATCATCCCACCTACGAACTAAAAAGGACAATAATTTAGGGGAAAAAAGACTCCTTACTGCCCTAAGAGCCCCATGCACTAAAACATCTATCCTTGTAATTAATGAGAATATTCTGAAGGAACTACAGAATAAGAATGAATTAAAAGGTTGGGTTTTATATAATTTTCTATTTATATATTAAGGGAAAAAAATCCTCCAAATCTGATTGAAAAAGATCTGGGGAATTTCATGAAGCAAACAACTGAGTCAATTGTGTCAAGCAATGAAAACAAAATACAAAAATCAGGAAATGACAACAGGAAATGTTCTGAAGCCAAAATGCATAAGAAGAGCCCAGATCACTGCATACATTATGCAAATCTAATCAAATGATTCTGCAGATGAAATGCAAAGGAACTGAGTCACCATAGTCGCTGACAACAGTCTGTCTAGTGCCTGCTCTGGAAAGGGAGAAGCATCCCTGATCTAAATTCTGCACACAATTGCTAAATCAAATTCCAGCTCCAGGTGATTAGTCAGTTAACAAATTAAATCACCCAGGCGGTAGCTTACCAGGCATTTAAGCAGGCAGGATTGGGCAACTGGGTACACAGTTCAGTGATGACTTATGCAAAAATTGAGCATTGAAAAGCCCCAGGCTTATTTGTGACCCTGTAGTACTGGTGCCCATTTTAATTTTCATATCAGTTGAGTCAAAATGTATCAACCTAAAGACACTAAATCAATGCTGAATGCATTCTGTCCTTTGTAACCCATAGATAACAGTATCTTTAGGATATCTTCATTCATTTTACAGGGAACTAAAAATGTAACTTAATCTTTTAAGGAATTGCAGAAAAGGAGCAAGAAATGCCAAGGTTTTTCCTCACTAACTTTCTTTTTTTTCTTTTTCTTTTTTTTTTTTAAGTAAACAGATTAATCATTTCCTGGAAAGGAAATTGGTAGTCTGATCATTTTGTTCCACACAAGGTCAGCTTTCTAAAAGTTAGGCTGGTGCTTTATCAGATGGGAAGATTGGGGAGGGAAAATTAAAAAAAAAAAACAACACAAAAAAACCCCCAACACTGCAGAATTTATCATTATAAGCAATCAAAGCAAAGAATTACCTGGACTGTTATCATATCACTTTTTTGATAAGGTGAGCCTTGGCCTCTTCATAACATCCCAGAAATAAAGAATGTCTTCCTCTTTACATTCTTTTAGTGTGAACTTAGTACCCTGTTCTATCTAATATGTAGAAATCACAATACTCCCTACCTCTGATTATTTAATTTTTGAAAGCACATGTAGTATCTTTTTTTGGAGTACCCTATTTTTTCTTTTTTAAATTCAGTCTTCCCCTCCTTTCCCCACATCAACAAGAAGCATCGCCAGGCAAAAATATACAGATTATATTTTTTGTGTTTTCATTTCTCAATTCATTCTCTGGAAAACATTCACAAATTATCCTTCAAATATTAATCTGTAGCTGTATATAATGTTCTCTTGATTATGCTTGTTTCACTCTTCATTATCTTATATAGTTCTTCCCAAGTTAAAAAAAATTAATCTGCCATTTCCTTCTTAGGTTATACCCACTATTGATTATGCCAATACAGTTTATTTCTCATGTGAAAAAATTCAGCCATATTCACTTCTGTTCCTCTTTGGGCCCAAGTTACACAGAGACTACTTGTTAAAAAGAAAAGAGAAGCGGGGGCAGCTGGGTAGCTCAGTGGAGTGAGAGTCAGGCCTAGAGACAGGAGGTCCTAGGTTCAAACCCAGCCTCAGCCACTTCCCAGCTGTGTGACCCTGGGCAAGTCACTTGACCCCCATTGCCCACCCTTACCAATCTTCCACCTATGAGGCAATACACCAAAGTACAAGGGTTTAAAAAAAAAAAAAAGAAAAGAAAAGAGAAGGAAAACATGGATCAACCTCAGCCCATTAATGTGACAATATAACACAATACCAGTCAGTTGGAAAGTGAAAGTCTCTGTCAATTGCATCTTTTTTCCCTATAAAGTCAATAAATGAATTTGATTGGTTTCTGATCAGATCACAGGACTGTTAGAAAACTTAGAGATCATTTAGTCTAATCTCCTTATTTCAAAAAAAAGGAAACTAAGTCCTAGAGAGAGATGAGAATTTGCCTGAGGTCACAGAAAAAATAAACCTTTCCAGATCCCACTTTCTGAAGAAGACCTTTGCTGGTTCCCTAGACCTCCCAGCTGCTACTGTCCTCTCCTTTGAGAGTATCTTCCATCTCCTCTATATATATCTTTTTTTTTTTAAAATTAAAACCCTTACCTTGGCTCCAAGGCAGAAGAGTGGTAAGGGTAGGCAATGGGGGTCAAGTGACTTGCCCAGGATCACACGGCTGGGAAGTGTCTGAGGCCAGATTTGAACCTAGGTCTAGACCTGGCTTTCAATCCACTGAGCTACCCAGCTGCCCCCTGTATATATCTTATATATTTTATAAGTCCCTAATTTTTACATAATTTTTCTCCTTTAGAATGTGAACTCCTTGAAGGCAGGGATTGTCTTTGCTTTCTTTGTATCTCCAGTATTTGCCATCTGGTAAGCTCCTAAATACTTATTGACTTGATTTGATCCCCCTCCAGTTGAGTTTTTCTCCTGTTTTTGAATTACCATGCACTTACACATCTGTGTAACCATGTAGAAAGAAAGCAGAAACTGTTTTCTTTTTCTGGCTTTTGTATATCATTGCTAGGGCAGCTAGGTGGTACAATGGATAGATAAGAATGCTCTGTCTGGAGTCAGGAAGATTCATCTTCCCCTGAGTTCAAATTTGGTCTCAGATACTTACTCACTGTGTAACCCTAGGCAAGTTTCTTCACCTTGTTTGTCTCAGTTTTCTCATCTGTAAAATGAGCTAGAGAAGACAATGGCTAGCTACTCCAGTATCTTGGCTAAGAAAACCCCAAATGGGGTCATGAAGAAATGGACATGACAAGCATCTGAACAACATTCCTTAAATTAAGTGGCAGAGATGGAATTGGAATCTGGTTCCTCTTACTTCAAATCCAGTGTTTTCCACTACATAATCCTGCCTCACACAGCATATTACTTTATCAAATTTACGTTTTTGGACTAAATTAAAGAAGGCAGTGTTTTGGGTTGCAAAACCACATTCATTCTTAGAAAAAGGAGGCCTGAGTTTCTGTCCCTCATTTGCCATCAACTTACCTTGTGATCTTAGGCTCCTAAAAGTCTGTAGGTCCAGATTTTCCTTTCCTGGAAGTCTCAATCTTGTGATTTTATTGGTATGGGATTCTCAGTCTACAGACTCTCTCCTTCTTTGATTGTAGAGTGACAACTCCTCAGTAATTCAAAAGTAGCAAGAGTTATGACAATATAACTCCTAGTTTTGTGTCAAGGACAGAACTTGAACTCAGATCTCTCTGACTTCAAGAACAGACCTCTTTCCTTTATGATAGGATATCTTTCTTCTTTCTAGGTCTAAAATGGGGGGATTGGGTGAGATGATGACTTCAAACTCTAGAATTCTGCAATTCACTGAACAGGTAATTTGGAACTAAGTAGACAGAAGTTTGATGCCATGTTCAAAGGAGACCTCAACCAATCCTGAAAGTTATTGCCAAGAATATAGAAACAATATAGATTTCATACAAATTGGATTCCAAATATCTCACTTACAGGAATAATTTGATAAAAACCTTCCTCATTCAAGTGTGACAGTTGATGTCTTCACTAGCAGTTGTGTTTTAATAGATAATAATTGTCCAACTTTCTAATAATATTTTCCCTAGATTTCTACTGTTAAACATAAAATATATGAATATACAATTATATGTAAATTGTATAAAATGTACATTTTTATTAGAGATAGGAACTAACCCTGTTATTTCATTGGCATAAAGAAATCCCAAGTGAGGAAACTCCACCAATACCAATTGGTGTTGTTTCTAAAGATTATAGTCATAAAGAGCTGTCTAAGAGACCTGAGACTGTTAAGTGACTTGGTTAGAGTCATACAGATCATATATGTCAGAAGAAGGACTCGAACTCAAGTATTTTTGGCTCTAAGGCGGTTTTCTATCTACTATATCTCTATAAAATATAATTATTAATTATTAATCAAGGAAACAACATGTTTTCTTTTTGAGAAATCCATTTCAGAAGTATTCCAATAAAACAAAAATATCAGTTAAGTTTAGGCTTACCTAAGAGTTCCTCTCTGGATACAGGAACCAAAGAGGACACCAGGTATCTAGTCTCTAGTTTATCATTAACTATCTGGGTGACTTTAAAACTATGCATCATGTCAGAAATTAGAGTACTAGACTTGAAATCACGAAGACCAGGGTTCAAATTCTGCCTTTGGTACTTATGAATGTGACTCTGGACAAGTTATTTAACCTCTCTGAGCCTCAGGTAACTCTTAGACTATCAGTTATAGATAGGTCAGTAGAGGAAATTCCCTTACCTTGGAAATCACTGGCCCTTAGCTAATGAGGTACTTACTCTCTGGGTTTAAATTTAGTAATGGATAGCATGGATAATACATGTCCTTCTAAACTTTCAGAGGTAGGATAAGGTTGAAGTAAGATAATCAGACAATAAATAAGTCTTGAGCACCTGCTATGTGTACCTCATAGTGAAGGATACTATAGAAGTAAGAGACATATTGTTAAAGGTAATTTTGGACAGAAGAACCTGTTCTCGAAGACGGTTAGAATAGGGTTTTTTAGAAATTTTAGGTAGGATTAGGAATTTAGGTATAGCTATAAGGTATTAGAGTAATAATCTCTTTCCTCTTTTCTTTTTTCTATCTGTACTTCTCAAATTAAAGTGTGTTCTCAAACTGAACTTGTTACTTTTGTCAAACTCCTATCATATTAACCCTTAACAATATGCAGTTCTTGCTCTCACAAAGCACCGAACTTAGGTAAACTAATTAGTATATAGTAGTTTGGAATTATAGCAATAATTAAGGCTAAAATGATGTAATGTAGACTTAAGTTCCAAAAGAGCTCAGAGAAGACAAAGAAAGATCAGAAGTTTGATGCTATGTTCATAGGAGTATCTTAACATGGAAGAGGCAGGACTTGAGCTGGAAGAATAAAGAGGGACCTAGAAAATGAATTGGCTTGTGCAAATTCAGTCATAGTTCAGAGACATTGGTTAGATTCATATAGAGCAGTGGTTCCCAACCTTTTTTGGCCTACTGCCCCCTTTCCAGAAAAAATATTACTTAGCCCCCTGGAAATTAATTTTTTAAAAAATTTTAATAGCAATTAATAGGAAAGATAAATGCACCCGTGGCCATCACTGCCTCCCTGGATTGCTGAAGCATCCACCAGGGGGTGGTAGCACCCACTTTGGGAATTATTGATATAGAGCATTAAGTGTGTAAAGTATGCTTGTCACAACTCTATGAGATAAAGTGTATGGGTATTATTAACCCAGCTTTTGTTTTGTTCTGCAAAGCAGGGAATTAGGGTACAGAGAGGTCCATGGCCACAAGCATAATAAATACTTGGTAGTGCAGGTGATAGAAGACTGGGATTGGAATCAAGAAGATTCATCTTCATGAGTTCAAATCCAGCCTCGGACATTTACTATTTCTATGTCCTTGGGCAAGTTATTTAACTCTGTTTTCTTCAATTTCCTCATCTATAAAATGAGTTGGAGAAGGAAATGGCAAACCACTCTAGTAGCTTCCCTGAAAACCCCAAAATGGAGTAGCAAAGAGTTGGACACAACTGAAAAAAATAATCTTAATCAGTTCTTGAACCTAGATCTTTATACTCTAAGTCTGGTGAATTTTCCTTACTAGTGTAGATTATTTTATTATCTTTAAATTAATGGGGGGAAATCAAGACAATAAATGGAGGAAGCAAGGGTAGCAATCACTCTGCTAGTGTTGATTCAGCCATAACATAGTCAGGGTAACTATTTATTCTGGAGTCACTTGCCTCCCTGCACAAGTGAGTTCCAATTCCAGCCTCAGAACCTCAAAAAAAGGTCTAATAATTTCAAACCCTAGATTCCATAATCAGTTCTGATAGACTAAAAGAACCTTTTCTACTTGACTACTGGTTGGGCTCTATAATCACTCTCTGCCTGGGCCCTCTTTTTCTCCTTTCACTTCTTTTCATTTGCTTTAGGCTTAAACTCTCATTTCTGAAGAGTACTGAAATCTGCAGATAAAACTCCATTAGGCTAATTCCAAAAGAATGTCTTTCCCAATAATTTTTTTTTGTCCTGGAATCAAGTGCTTGAAGGCAATTGGAGTTAGTCTGGACTAGGAATCTGGAGACTTTGGGTTTAGGTGCTAGAATGCCTGTGTAGCCCTGAGCAAATGGTGCGATTTCTCTGGGCCTAAATTTCCTCATCTCTAAAATGAAGGGGGTGGACTAGATGAGTTGGCTTCTAAAGTTTCTTTCATCTCTAATATTTTGTGATTCCAAATGGACAAAAAATATTTTTGAGATATAAAAAATTGAAATTTGATTGTACAATTGAGAGCTTTTATAAAAATGTCCAGTGTTTTCAAGGCAATTTGCTAGATGCTGGGAATACAAACAGGAAAAACCATCGTTTTCCTGCTTTCAATTAGTTTGCAAGTCCAATATAGGAGCTTATGACTTTCTGAATTGTTTGCTTTGAGCTTATATTCTGAAGTCATCACTGGTTCATAAGTGAATATTCAATTTTAGGTAGAAGAAATATGTTACAAAAGTTTTCTTGAGGTCTAGCACTTTCAAATTAGACCTTATAAGCATTTTTTCCAATATAAATTAAAATCTCCTTGCTTTATATCCTTAGGGAGGTAGTTTGCAATGGTGAAAATAGTATTAGCATGGGAGTAAAAAGACCTACTTCTGAGCAAATTTCTGCCAGTGTTAGCTGCATGATCCTGAGCAAGTTATCCGGTTTCTCTAGACTTCAATTTTTTTCCCCCTCTATAAAATGCTGGGATTGGTATAAACATGTTTTAATCATAAACTACAAATCATACACTTATACTACATAGGATTCGTCCCACAATTAACTTGAGACAAATCTATCGGGTTCTAGTCATTGAGCATGTCTGCACTGACATTTCCCTCTCTGGGCCTCAGTTTGCTCATCTGTAAAATGTGCTAGATGATCTTTAAGGATGATCTTTTTTACTCTAAATCCTTTGATTTATATGATAACATCTCTGATATGATAGCAGTTATCTCTAAAAAGGGCAGTGCAGTTAAAGCTAACAAAATGTAATTAAGTGGAATTTAGTGGAAAACTGAAAATAAGATTGTTTGCTATCTTATTTTGGGTTTTGGATTATATACTTTTTAAATAGGAGCCAACTAGGTGACTCAATGGATAGAGTGCTGGGCTTGGAGTCAAGAAGAAGATCTGAATTCAGATGTGAATTGAAGTACTTACTATTTGTTTGATCCTGGGCAAGTCACTTAACTTCTGGATTCACTGGAAAAGGAAATTGCAAACCATCCTGTGTCTTTGCCAAGAAAACCCCAATGGGCAGTATGGTCCATGGGGTCACAAAGAGTAGTACATGACTGAAAAACAAAAACTTTTTCAATCTCAGTGGAGGTACTATATGTTCTACTGCTTAGTAATGAACAAGAAGAAGCCCTAGGTTGATGTGATATAAGTAAAAATTCAAATCTATAGAATCCTACATGATATAAGTATAGAATTTATAGTTTTTGATTAAACCTCTAGGTTCAGAATTTTCCTACTTTCCTTCCCATTTATGTTTCAGCATACACACTATAGGGAGTATCTTCAGCTAAACAGATACTTTTGATACCCGAATATTCTCAATAACCCAATCACAATCATCTCTTTTATAAGAATATGTATTTATTCCAAATCTACATGCTGGTTTTTTCATTAGTCTAGCATAAAAATGCTATTATTAAAGCATTTTATTATAGCATATATGTTATTATGCTTATGTGAATAAATAGTAAGACTACTAAAGATTTCCCAATAACTTGACAGTTTTTTTTAAGCCCTTACTCTTAGTAACAAAAACTAAATTAAATTAAAACAGAAGAGCAAGGGCTAGGCAAATGGGTTTAAATGATTTTCTGAGGATCCTATAGCTAAGAAATGTTGAAGGTCAAATTTGAATCCAGGTCCTTTTGACTCCAGGTCTGATCTCTATTCACTGAGCCACCTGACTGCCCCTTTGACAATCATTTGTTAAGCACTTATGAGGTTCAGAATCTCGTGGAACTTACAGTTTAAGAAATGTGCTCGGAAATGAGGATACAAAGATATGATGCTATAGGTACTATCCTCAAGGAACTCACAATTCAGTGGGAGGAAGTGGACACACAGAAATGATTAAGACCCAAAGGAGACAAAGAGAAGTCCAAGAAGACCAGACAAAATTCAAAGAGAAATCTTAAGGAGAAGTCATTTTTACCTGATGGAAGGGGAGAGAGCAGTCAACAAATGAATAAGCATTTATTGATGCTAACTATGTGCCCACTATTGTGTACACTGTAAGGGATGAGGAGACAAAGGCAAAAAACACAGTAACTACCTCATGGTATTCACAGTTAAATGGAAGAGACAACATGGAAATATATGTATGCATATATATACATATATATATATATATGTATGTGTGGGCACAGGGTGACCCAAAAGTCTTGGTGTAGGTTTAAGCTAATAAAGCTTTATTTATTTTCAACAATTAAAACTTAAAACTACAATAAGATTTTGGGTTGGGAAATCATGTATATGCTCTGAGACTCTCTCTCGCTCTCTTTTTCTCTCTTTGTGTCAATGGAAGATATCTCAGAGAAATCAAGGAAAATGAGGTTGAACTGGAGGACTTCTAAAGTCCTTTCAAACTCTAAATGAATGGAAGAGGTGGCATCTGAGTTGGTCCCTGGAGAAAGGAAGACACTTCCAGCAGATCAGGAGTTAGTAGGCCCTGGTGGAAGAAATACTGAACTTGGAGTAAGTCTTCCAGTTCTACCCTTGGGACAAACTCCCTTAATCTCTACATCTCTTGGCTTCCTCTTCAAAATGTGGGTAATACCTGTGGTACTAACCTCCTAGAGTTGTAAAAATGAAAAGAGATAATGTTAGGTACTAGGTAAACCCCTCAAAAGATATAGAAATGTCAGCTGATGTTGTGATCATCTCCTTTGTTGGCTCATCATCCATATCAGCCCTAAGGCTCTCCTTTGCCCTCTCCTTTTGGTATGTTTTGCCTCTTAGTGACTATATCAGTTAAATTATCATCACAATGCAGATGACTCCCAGATCTATATATCTTATTCTCCCTTGAGGTCCAGTCCTATATTATCATCACCAAATGCCTACTGGATATTTTGAGATGGATGTCCTTCAGGCATTTCAAACTCAACACATCTGAAACAGAATTCATTATCCTTCCTGCAAACCCATTTTTCTTCCTAACTTCCTCATTTCTGACAAGGTCACCACCATCCTTGCAATCACTCACATTCACAATCTTAGAATTATCCTGATCTCACCCTCATCTTCAATACCCAATAAGTTCCCAAGTCATTTTTGTTATACTTCCACAACATTTCTCCAACCGTTCCCTCCACTTGAGTGGCTACCCCTGTATTGCAGGGCCTTGGACTATTGCAATTGTCTTCAAATTGGTTACCCTGCCTCCAGGATTACACCTCTCCAGTACACCGCTGTAAAGGGATCTTTCCAAAATCCAGCTCTGGCTTCTTCATTCTTCTGCTCAAAAAGTTTCGGGAGTTCCCTCTTGCCTCTGAAATTAAATGCGGATTCCTTTTACATTTAAAGCCCTTTATAGGCTGGTTCTGACCTATTTTTTAGTCTTATTAAAAATGACTCCCTTTTGCACAGTACATTCCAGTCAAACCGGCCGCCTTGTTGTACGTTGTAGACTTTCTCGCTCTCATCTCCAAACCTTTGAACAGGTTGTCTCCAATGCTTGGAATGTACTCCCTCTTCACTTCAGCCTCTTAGAATTCCCAGCATCTTTCAAAACTCAATTCAAGTGTCTCCTCTTAACATAAAGCATTTTTTCTCAGCTTCTAGTGCTCCCACTCCCATATTACAGATTTCATATCTACTCACATGGGTGTACGTTTTTATTCTGGCTCACCAATAACTTGTAGGCATTTTGAGGGCAAAGAAGGTTTTGTTTTTGTCTTTGTATATCAAGCACCTGGTAGAGTATTTGGCATACAGTAGGTGCCTTTAAGGGGCAGCTGGGTGGCACGGTGGATAGAGATCGGGTCTGGAGTCAGGAAGACTCATCTTCTTCCATTCAAATCTGGCTTCAGACATTTACTACCTGTGGACCTTGGACAAGTCATTTAACATTCACCTCAGTTTACCTCACTTGTAAAATGAGCCGGAGAAAGAAATGGAAAAGGAAACTCTTTTATCTTTGCCAAAAAAAAAAACCAAACCAAACTCAAACAGGGTCATGAAGAGTCTGACACAACTGAAAAGACCGAACAACAACAAAGGTGCTCTTAAAATGCTTCTCAGTTGATTATTAATAAATGAAAAGGGGGGCAGAGTGTATATTTCAGGTATAGGAGGCTAGAATGAGCAAAGGCATGGAGTTGGGAGATGAGAAGGTCACATTATTTAGGGCTAGAAGGAAACTTAAAGATGATTTTCATCCCCTTTCATTTAACAGATGAAAAAACTCGGATCCAAGGAGTGAAGTGATTTGCCCAACAGGTAGTAAGTAGTAAAGCCAAATTTAGAGGCAACTAAGTGACACTATAGACTGGACCTGGTGTCAGTAAGACTCAAATTCAAATATGGCCTCTGATCTTTAGTAGCTGTGTAACCCTGGACAAGTCACTAAACTTCTGCCTACCTCAGTTTCCTCACTTGTAAAATGGGATAATAATAATACAGTTTTTCAAAGGCTTGTTGTGGAGATAAAATTAAATGAAATGCTATTTACAAAGCACTTTTGTGAGCCTTAAGGTGCTATGTAGATGCTTACTATTATCATTATATTTAAAACCCAGATCATCTGACTCTAATTCCAGAACTCTTTCCATGATACCTTATGGAATACAGTCCAGTCTGGTTGGATTTTAGAAATTCCCTTTATTATGAAATCTAACATTTCACATTAACTATTTCTCAACAAAACAGGAACTTCAGGAATCTTAAGTCCTAAATACAACCTTCTTATCTGTGCTTTCTTGCATTATGTTAATGTGAAAGAGAGCTTCTTGTCCAACTCATTGAGGGAGGTAGAAATGGCAAGTGTTCTTGGGTGGGTCTTGGGCTCTGTTGCTTCTTAGTGTCATCATTCTCTATCAACAGCTTATGTACATGGGCATCTTCCGTCCTTCTAACTGGTTCCAGGACCTTGGAATTCAGCATGACCCCTAAGGGCTGCTCTAATGCAATCAGTAGGAATACTATATCCAGAGCCAGTCCAAAAATCAAAGGCCTGGCCAAAGCCCAGGATAAATTACAGCTGTTATAAAGAAATCACCTTTTCACCTTGGCCCTCATATTCTTTCAGTTTACAGTCATAATTCAAGAAGGCCAGCAACATTTGTCATTAATAAACCTGGTTGGATAAACAAGACTGATGGGTTAACAAGTAACATGGACAGAAATTTGAGAAAGTGAAAAGCTCCAAACAGGAGGTGAAAATGTGCTTGAAAATATTTTAAAGAAGGATTTGTTGGCGTCTGTATTGATTTTGCATTTGACTACATTTTTCTATAACAAATAGCCCTATGACTCAGCAAAAGACAACATCAACATTCATATGGAAGAGAAACATGGTTCACTAGGGCTGACAGCAATGGTGTTCCCAAGCTTAAAAGCATCATGTCCTTTTTTAACATACACTCCTTCCCCTTCTCCCTCACTGGCTACCCCCAACACCCTCCCTGTTGACTCTCACAGGAGTGTTAAGAAAAAAAAAAGTAAACATTAGACACTTAAATACTTAGGGAATGTGGCTTTCTTTAAGTTGTATTTAATTTCAGTTTTCAACAAACACTTGCTAAGTGCCTTCTATATGCGAGGCCCTGTCCTTGAATGGACACAAAATTAAAATAAGACACAGACCTTGCCCTTAAGGAGCTTTCAATCTAATAAGGAGGATGAAACATATCCAGGAATAACCCTAATACAGTTAGAAACAGATTAAATTTAGAGGAAAGGTCAGAGAGGAATGAGAGGATCAAGGAGAGAGGGACTGCTTTTAGCTCTAGGAGATCAGGACAGATTTCAAGGAGAGGTGGCACCTGGGCTAGCAAGACCTTGTCAGAAGAGAAAGCTGTTGATGGACAGAGATGGGATGTATGTAGGTTGGGGGAGAGTAGGAGAGTTATTTTCTAGACTAATTAAAAGTCATTTTATTTATTTTATTTTGTTTTTTTAACATTTAAAACATGTATTTAAAATTTTTTTTGTTTTAATTTTATTTAATTAATTATTTTAGAATATTTTCCCATAGTTACATGATTCGTGTTCTTTCTCTCCCCTCTTCCAATTCCCTCCTATAGCTAACATACAATTCCACTGGTTTTTATATGTGTCATTGATAAAGACCTATTTCAATATTATTAATATTTGCACTAGGGTGATTGTTTAGAGTCTATATCCCCAATCATGTCCCCATCGACCCATGTGATTAAGCAATTGTTTTTCTTGTGTTTCTGCTCCCACAGTTCTTTCTCTGGATGTGGATAGCATAAAAGTCATTTTATATATATAATATGTATATAGATAAACACAAATATTTATATGTAGATCTCTATATACATCTATACATTTATATATCTCCTAGTCCTAGGTTTTGGGTGGGGAAAGCCCACATCTACATAGAGCTTTTAAGACTTACACATATTATCTCATTTGATGCTCACAGTGAGTTGTTAGGCAAGTGCTATTATTATACCCATTCTAAAATGAAGAAACTGAGACTCCACTGGTTAAATGACTCAGGTTAATAAAGAAGAGATGTAGAGGAGCAGGGTTTGAGCTCCTGGAAGGTTGGATGGGTTTATAATATGATAGGTAATGGACTATTCCAGAAGGAAGCTGTTCAGACTCTATTGGCTATGGTGGAAATAGCTTGATTTTTCTCTACATTTTCTTCAAAAGTCTCTCTAAGTTGAAGGATCTTGGTTCTGGAGTTGGAAGGCACCTGAAAGGTTATTTAATCCAACCTCTCCCCCTTAGTTTACAGATGAGGAAACTGGGGCCCAGGCAGGAGAAGTGACTTGCCCAATATTCAAGCAGTAAGTGGAAGAGTAGAGATTTGAACTCAAATCCTCTAAATCCAAGTTCTACATTGCAAGTTCAATATTCTTTCTGTTTCCCCCTGCTATCTTTCTGAATGTGTGGGGTCATACAGTTAAATAAATGTTTTGATGTGGGATTCCAATCACTTCCAGCATTCCATCCAATATGCCCTGTTGTCTCTTCATCATTTGAGCTCAAAGGGACCTTGGAGACTGTATCCTGAACCAGACTTCGCATTCCAAGGTCGCACTGCTAGTCTAGCAGAATTGAGATTTAGAACCTAGATCTCCTGATTTGGAAGGAAGAGGTCTTTCCCTTGTGCCCAGCATGGTGGTGCTATTTTGAACAACAGACTTCTACAGAATGTAAGTCAGGAAAAGTGTTACGGACTCTGTTGTGTGCTGACATTCCATGTCTCAAACACAAACCCCCTGAAACTAAAGGAAACCAAAATTCTGCTGACTTAAAAAAAAACAATTAATTAATTAATTAAGAATTTTTTTCCTTGGTTACATGATTCATGTTCTTTCCCTCCTCTCCTCCCTTCCCCCTTTCTGTAGCCAATGAGCAATTCCACTGAGTTTTCCATGTATATGATGACTTTTTGATAGTGATGAAGGGGTTAAAGTTTCTTGGTAGTATTACAAAGTCTTCATGAAATCTGTGAACCAAGTTATCCACTTTTTCCTTGCAAGGCTAAGAGTAAACAGAGTACACAATCCATTGGTATTCTCCTGTTAAGATCTCTATCAGGAATGACCAGGAATGGAAAGTTATCAGCAGGTCATCATCAACCTAAGAACACTATAAAATATGAATGTATGTGATCACAAATTCTTTCCAATTTTTTTTTTGTGGTAAGTACCAAATTTTAAAGATGGAAATTGCTGAAAGTCAGTCCAAAGAGCCATAAATGCCCGGACAATTCTTGTTACCTTGACCACTGTAAGTTTTTTGCAGAGCAGCCTGAAAAGCTAACGATACGAAACATAGCTCAGTTGTCCAGCTGCTCCAAGCAGATTCCAGGTGTTTTAGGAAGTGTTTGACTTGAAACCTGAACTGAAATGGTTCTCTGCTTTTTCCTTTGAGTTCCTGACACTATTTGATCTAATTATTCATAATTTGCAATCCAGTTCTCTGTGCTGGGGCTCTGGCAAGGCAAAGTTGGGGGAAGGCAAAAGAAAAAAAACTGCCTTCTTAAGTGAGAATGGTGTTTATCTGCAGCTTGGTAAAAGATCATGACCAGAAACAACAGAAAAAAAGAATAAATCAATCATTAGTTTCTTGATGGGTATTTTAAATATTTAGCTTAAATTGTCTTCATCTGGACATCAGCTGTTTTCTTTGCAAACACCATAACTTTGGTGCCTACACAACGCTGGGAGCCTTCCCTGCACCAGCTGCCAAGTGCCTTTTGTGTTTTCAATTTAATGTCTTTGGGTTGGTAGTTCACATTAACATGGAAAGAAATATACAACTTGTGAGTTGAGAAAGCAGTTTTTACTCATAAAATCCTTTGATAGTTTAGCCATCTGGTCACAGTGAAAGAGCCTCATAAAAGAGGCCCAAATAAGGTGAAAGGTCATTTGCTTCGTGGGTCAAGGGGGCCTAAGAAGGTTCGCTAGAGTGGACTTTACTAAAAGGATCCCTGACAAATTATTACACATGCCAAGAGTTTTTGGGGGAAAGTATTTGATTACAGTGTCCAGGAATGTTGTTGATATTTTGCTGGGGGGTGAGGAGGGGGATAGGAGGTCGGTGGA
>NC_058131.1:247314601-247384390 GCF_016433145.1 Gracilinanus agilis
TATATATATATATATATATATATTAGTTCTTTCTCTCTGGAGGTACACATACACAAGTCATTCTCTTCTCCCCTCCATCCATTAGAGGTTTCATTTGACCAAAAAAGATATACAATACATACACAGATTAAAAAAAAAACCACTGTCTTACTAATTTCTCTTTATTAGTTCTTTCTCTGGGGATGGACACACACAAGTCATTCCTCAAACAATATTTCTGTTGCTCTTTATAATGTTTTCTTGGTTCTGCTTGTTTCACTTTTCATAATTTCTTGTAGGTCTTTCTAGGGTTTAAAAATTTTTTTTACCTGTTCATTTCTTACCTTGCAGTAGCATTCCATCACAATCATATGCTACAACTTGTTTAGCCATTCCCTAATTGATGGGTATCTCCTCAATCTCCTCCTACCACAAAGAGAGCTGCTATAAATATTTTAGAACATAGACATTCTTTTCCCTTTTCCCTAATCATCTTGGGAAATAGACCTGAGAGTGGTCTTGTTGGGTTAATGTATATACATCCACAGTTTTACATGAATTAGAACATAATTCCCAATTGCACTCCAAAATATGTTGGATTAGTCCACAGTTCCACCAGCAGTGTTGATTCCCCCTTTATAGCGTCCCCATTTTTCTACAGCCCCTTTCAGCCAAGCCTCCTAATTGGTCTCCTGTATTGCTCCTCTCCAATCCAAGTTGATATTACTTAAACATGGATATGACTGTCTCTTTCTCCTACTCAAGAAGTTCTGGTGATTTCCTATTGCCTCTAGGATTAAATATAGACTGGCATTTAAAGCCCTTCTCTCTCCAAGCACTTTTCTTGCCCAAATATGCACTCTAATCTCCAGACAAACTGTCGCATTTGCTGTCTCCTATGGAAGACATTCTATTTCCTATCTATCTCAGTGCCATTGCACATTCTGTTCCCATCGTGTAGGATAAGTTTCCTCCATTTATCTCTTAAAATCCATAGTTCGTTTCCAGGTTCAGTTCAATTGCCATGTCTTATTAGGTCATTCCTAATTTCTTCTTTTAAAAGTTCTGGGCCACTTCCCCACTTCCATTATTTCAAAGAAGGCAGAACCAAGAGAACAATATAAATAATGGCCACAGTAATGTAAAGGAAAATAACACTAAAATACTTCAGATCTCATATGAATGCAGTGACCAAAGAGCTCCACAGGACTGATGATGAAATAGTTTATCATTTTTCTTTCAGTGCAGAGGTGATTGGTTGCAGGTGCAGAATCAGGTGCTGTCAGCCAAGGTCAAATAATGACTTTGTTTTGGATAACTCCTCTCCTCTCTCTCTTTGTCTCTCTTTGTCTCTGTCTCTCTCTGTCTCTGTCTCTCTGTCTCTGTCTTTCTCTGTCTCTCTGTCTCTCTCCCTCTCTTTTTTCTCTGTCTGTCTCTGTCTCTGTCTGTCTCTGTCTCTTTCTCTCCCTCTCTTTTTTCTGTCTGTCTCTGTCTCTGTCTCTTTCTCTGTCTCTCTGTCTCTCTCTCTGTCTCTCTCTGTCTCTCTGTCTCTCTCTGTCTCTCTGTCTCTGTCTCTCTCTGTCTCTCTCTGTCTCTCTGTCTCTGTCTCTCTCTGTCTCTCTCTCTGTCTCTCTCTGTCTCTCTCTGTCTCTGTCTCTCTCTCTGTCTCTGTCTCTCTCCCCTCTCTCTCCTTCCTTCCTCCCTTTTCCTAAAACCCTACCCTATGCAGACTAGGTTATTTTTTTTCCGTAAGAGGTATGTTAGAGCCAGCTCATTCTGCCTCTTGAAAGCCTCCTTAAATTTTCAGTGAGAGTATTTATACTTGGAAATCTTGGAGACTACAAATTAAAACTTGATTTAGTATTTTGTTGATTATCTAGACTTAAAAAAGTGATAAGAGAAAATGTTAATAATGCAGCCCAAACCTAAAAGTGAGTCCTGGTACATGGTGGTTTGTTACACATTTATTACCCCTGGTTATGCCCTACTGAATCAATGCTGTGTTCTTGCTGAGTATTCTTTCTCTGGTCTAAATATCCTTTCTCTTCCAGGCCTAAGTAAATCTCCTCTTATTAATTGTCAGATGTTCTCTATGTACATCATTTTGTTCCAATCTCAAAACTGAGTTACCATCCTAACCTTAGTCAGATCTGGCCTGCTATACTTGGCCAAACTAATTTCATAACTATTATAAGCATCTTTTGCTCTTCTCTCCTCCACTGAGATGACTTACCAGTGTAATAAGGTTAAGACCCACAAAAGATAAATATGATGCAAATTACTGATATTCTGCAGTTAAATTTGCAATTCCCATTCTTGGCTTGTGGATTTCTATTAATGGTCACAACATTTGATAGTATGCCATTATTACTTATACCAGGGCTGGCATTCACTCATTTTAGGAAAGTAGTTTTACTTCAACTCTGTTGGTCTGGTTCAGGTACTTATTTTTGTAATTATGACCTTCTATTTGGATTATCTGGATTCTTATGTGACTTTCTGATAAGGCATTTCAAGGGCCTTCCTTAATCCAGCTTTTAGTTTTCAACTTTCTGTCTCTTGTTCAGCTACTCTAGGGTCTTCTGAAGACTCTTTTATACACTAATGGTGTCAGGATTGAAGTGCACTTGTTATACACCTATAATTAGCAGATAGGCCTGTGAGACAGGTAAAAAAATAACCCTCATCCTTTGGTATGTTTTGAATTTGTCCCTGAGTGTGGCCATTTCCCCCCCAGACCACAACTTCCTTCTCCCACCTGGATGTTCATGGCATATGTGTGACTTCACTTGATAAATGACTACCAAGTTCCTCATACCAGAGGCTTAAAACTTCAATGAAATTTCTTCCCTTCATTTACTATTCATTTGCCTTTTCATTTACTTACCAACTAATGACTCCATAGCCTAAGAGTAAGTGTTCTGAAGTCATGTGGTTCATCTATCTATTATTTAGGAATTTATATGCTTTATTAATAAAAAATTTTTAAATGTAATATTATCATTCATTTAGCTCATTTTCCAACTAGGAAGTTTTGGCCTGAGGTGCATGCAAATCTCTTTCTTGGTTAGTTCCATGCTATTTCCTGGCTTCTTCCATTATAATCTCCCTAAACATAATTAATACATAAAAATGAATCTCAGAGAAATTATGATCATTGTTATGTATGGAACTTAGGAATTAGGAATAGTTTAAGGAAATGTAGAAATCATGTAGAAAATGCCTGCCAGTTGTGGGCAAAATGGGAAGGGGAAAGGTAGTTAACCTTTACTGCTATCATTTCCCTAAATCTCAAGGAATAATAACAGTGGTTTTTAGTTGCAGTCCATTCCAGTCAACTCTATAATTTTTTAATTGAGTAAAGACTGAGCTGTTGTTTTTTAAAAAACACTTATTAAGTGCCAACTATGTTCTAGGCACTGGGCTAAACACTTTACAGATATCTCATATGATACTCATAAGCACCTGGGAGATTTGTGCTATTATTATCCCTATTTTACAGTTGTTGAAACTGAAGTAGAGACTCATTTATGAAGTCATAAATGCCTGAGGATGGATTTGATCTCAGGTCTTACTAAATCTAGGCTTAGCACTCTGTCCAGTCTCCCACCTAGCTGTCTAATAGTGCCAACTCTTCAAAGTCTAGAATCTAGGCTTTGAACTCATACCACAGGTTGCCTGAAAGGACTTTTCTCTGTCTTTCTCCATCTGCCAATGCACTACTGCTCCTTTACAAAATTCCAAATGAACTTCCCATCTAGCTCCTTCATCTCTAATTTTTCCCTGCGAAGAGCCCGCTCTTCACTTGGTTGGGTCTCTGGAGGTAGGATGGCGTGGTGAAGAATGAAATGAAAACGAGCCAGAGTGCAAGTCAATTTGTAGAGGCTGCTTTCTTCTCTCTCTATCTGCTGATTTTAATTTTTATACCCTTTTTTTTCTTTATGATCTCATACATTCAAAATCACATATTAACTTTTGAAACATCATGTGATTGGCATTTACTAATTATCTTATTGTGGTTAAGCAAAGAAGCAAGCTTGTCAAGAATTATTCATTATGGTCTAGCTTAGTTTGAACTTATTATTTTCAGCCATGCGTAAGGTACAAGTTCCTAGCTAAGCATAATAGTTAATTATATTTTAACTAATTATATTATGTACATAGTTACGTTATACTATTCATTCCCATCATCAATCAAGGAGATAGTTATGGTAGTTGATTACATCCAATAAGATACAATAATATCAGTCTGGTCCAAGTTTTGTTCCCATGGTATTCTTTCTGCTATAGGATCACTAAGAATACAGTTCTGGTAGGGTGATTCTGTGCTGATTTGTCATTGCCTTAATTTCCTTGTGTTTCACTGTTTCTTTGGTCTGTAGGAGTTTGGGAACAAACCCAGGCTAGGTATTTTCTTGCTGGGAACTTTAGAAACTTGTATTATCTCACTAACTGCTGGTTTTTTGCTGGGCTGATTCTAGGGGAAATGTCTATACTCTAGGGGGTTATACAGGGGTTTATTTTGGGATAGTGGATAGTCTATGGCTGTGATTGTTCTTGCCATGAACTTGTATTGTTTTTCTGTGTCTCCTTTGAGCCGGATAAGGATATTGATTGCAATAATTTCAATGCAAATGAATGTCACTGTAAAAAGAGTCACATAGGGTAAACTGAGTGTGGAATCTCCATCCTCCTGACAACCTGCCATGCTGGATTGTCAGAGCTTGTGAGTAGCCGTGCTAACGTCACAGTCTTGATGGCTTCCGGCATTTCCCCAAACTGAAGCATCTGCCCCCCCCCAAATTCCTAGGACACTTTATCTAGGACCACAATTTTCAGAATTCACAATTAGGTTTAAGAACCCCCTCCCTGCCCACAGAGGAAGTCTGAGTACTCAGTCAAATATGCATTTTTAGAAATCATCTGTTTGATCAATTAAGGGACAGAAGATTTTTCGTGATGAAAAGTTGAGATTTGTGTTGCTCATTTTTAATTTTATTGTGGAAATGCATTTAAGATATTTTCTTCCAGTGTTTAAGAGTGTAGTGTGTGTTGTCCTATATACTAAGAATTTACATATATAATAAATAATTAACTTAAAAAATTTCATAATAAATAATTAATTTAATTATTATATTATTAAAATAATAATTCCATTCATCAAAGTTGATATTAAACCCACGATACACTGAATTACTAATGTATGATTTATGCTGGAACAAGATATCTGGTGTTAAGGATATTTCTTCATCAAGACATATGATTTTTTTCATGGTGGACATACTCAACATGATACAGTTTGCACGCCCTCTGCCTCTTAGTAAATGATCTTTCATGGTTGCTATAGCTGAAGAGTTAATTATTCTGAGGGTAACCTGGTGATTTGAGCCCCTTGGAACTGGACTAGGTTGGTTCTCAGATGATAGACACACAGTCCAGAGCTGAGTCTATAATCAACCATTCCCTAAGCATTTATTAAGTACCTACCTCTTGCCAGGCACTGGGGATTCAAAGACAAAAATGACACAGTCCCTGTATTCACAAAGTTTACGGTTTAGCTTGGAGAGATAGAATAATGATCAATCAATGAATGAAGCAGTAAGCATTTATAAATCTCTCCTGGTTCTACTTCTAATTTTCCAGACTTTGCCACAGTTCCTCAGCTGCTAACTCTCCCTGGAGCATCCCTCTGCCAGCTAATGCTGGCCTCCTTATCCCATTGGTGAGTTCTTATTTTGATATCCATTTTGAAGAAGAGCCTAAACCAGCCAACCTTCATTTCCCTTCCTGGATCTGTACCTGACCTTTTGGACTTTGATGCCATCCCTCCATAGTGTTCCATATTCCCCTTCAACCCTTGCTTTTCAGCCCTCTGAGTAGACTCCTCTTCCCCCCATTAAATGTAAACTCCTTGAGGGCAGGGACTGACTTCTTTTTGTTAGTATTTGTATCCCTAATGGTAGGTGCAATGCTAATAATAACGGTTCAGAAAATGCTTTTTGCCTCATTATGGATCAGGGATTGTGGTAAGTGCTGCTGGGAATAAAAAAGAAAGGCAAAAATGTGTTTTCTTCCCTCAAGGAGCTCACATTCTAATGGGGAAAGGCAACATGTAAATAATAGTAACATAGACTATAGATAATAATCATAACCATAATGATAGTAATGGCTAACATTTACATAGCACTTTAAGGACTGCAAAGCTATAGATATAGACATAGAGATATATAGACATATTGAGAGATAGAAATATATAGTTATATCTCTATTTCTCTATATGTTTATAGCAATATATAGCTCTCTCTCTCTCTTTCTGTCTTTATCTTTCTCTCTGTGTCTGTCTGTCTCTCTCCAGATCTAGCTTTATGGTAGAGTTGCCTCTTTGGTCCTAACCACCCTCCCCCAACTATGGGCTATGCCAAGGGATCTCTGCTCCAGACACTAAAGTTGCTCCAGGTGTAGAGGTGGGAGGGAGCCACAAAGAACCTCTCTGAAAGGTGGGGAGGTCTGTGGAACAGTCCATTTACTTTAAGTGAGAACTATGTGCACAAATAAATATATGTATATAGTATGAGTATGTATGTTATATATACACACATATATACCATACATGTATATATTCATACCTCATTTTATTATACTTCACTTTATTGTGCTTCACAGATATTGCTTTTTTAAAATTGAAGGTTTGTGGCAACTCTCTGTTGGGCAAGTCTGTTTGCACCAATAGCATGTGCTCATATCACGTCTCTGTGTCTCATTTTGATAATTATCATAATATTTCAAACCTTTTCCTTACTGTTATACCGGTTATGCTGATCTTTGATGTTACTATTATAATTTTTTTTGGGGGGGGGTAATACAAACTGTGCCCATGTAAGATGGCAAACTTACTTGATAAACATTGTGTATGTTCTGACTTCTGTACTGACCAACAGTCCCCAATTCTCTCTCTCTCTCTCTCTCTCTCTCTCTCTCTCTCTCTCTCTCTCTCTCTCTCTCTCAATGTGTGTATGTATAGAACATCTATTTAATTTGATCCTGACAGCATTCCAGTGCAGTAAGTGCTATTATTGCCTTAATTTTCCATAAGAGGAAACTGAGGCAAAGAGAGGTTAAATGACTTGCCCAGGATCCTAAAATTAGTAGGTGTCTGAAGAGAGATTTAAACTCAGATCTTCCTAACTGTAAGCCTACTGTCCTACCCATGTGCTATATACAGTGATCCCTCACTTATCATGGGAGTTACATTCCTGGGACTCCTGTGATAGGTGAAAAATCTGTGAAGTACTGAGCCAATCAATGGTCAGGATACAGAACATAGAGCTGTGGTTGGTTGCCTTTCATTTCATCAGCCAATAGTGTGCCGTGTACAATCTCACATTGGCAAACTTGCACAAGTGGTATTTCTGTTTTGTACAGTATGGTATTCATCTGCAAAAATCCTACAGTATAATGAAAACTCCGCAATACAGACTTAGATATATATTTTTATTGTTTTAATTTTTTAATTTTTTTAATTAATTAAAATTGTTTTTATTTGGAATATTTTCCCATAGTTACATTTCATGTTCTTTCCCTCTCCCCAAGCCCCCCTAACCGCTCTTAGCCAACATACAGTTCCACTGGGTTTTACATGTATCATTGATCAAGACCTAATTCCATATTATTGATAGTTGGACTAGAGTTATCGTTTAGTGTCTACATCCCCAATAAAGATAAATATTTTTTAAAAGCCCACGATACAGTGAAGCTGTGATAAGTGAACCACTATATAGTGAGGATGACTGAAAAGTTGTTTCTCTGTGCATATATAAGTATGTACAAAGTAGATTTATAGCAGTCTGGGCAGAAAGTGCTAGAAGTTGAGGGACTCAGGAAAGGCTTCATGTACTAAAAATCTTTGAGGTTTGGTTGGTCTATTAACCCTTACAGTCTGTTGGCCTGGTCTTTGAGAAAGCGGGGCCACCTCTATTCCACGATGAGATGTCAGAGTAGGAATTCAATGGAGAAGAACCTTAACTATTAAAATATATTATTCAAAATATTTTTTTTCGAGGAAGCAAATCTCCAAATGACACATTTTTGGAGTGTTCTGCAATCTTCTAACATAGTAGATAAATTTGCAGATGATGGAAATATAACACTTCTAAATATTATGGGAAAACGTCCGTAGTTATGGAAGTTTGATATCGACTATAGACCGAATCTTAGTCCAAATAAGATAAGAATTCCTTTTGGTTTCTTCTGCCACTAGTTAACTAGCTATGTAATCTTGAGCAAGTGTCTCTCTCTATGTTTCCAGTATGAGAAGTAAATGAGCTAAATGCAAACTCCTCTGAAAGGATAAGAAGAGAAGAGATGAGCCATATAGATATAACACATGGATACCATGGGTACGCCAGTGTAACTCTGGTATCACCACAGGTTAGGCTTATGGTCCTATTGAAAAAGCCCAAGTCCACAGTAATTGTGCCTTTGAAAGTGTAGTTACAAAACTTATGAATGGCTTGTGATTATGCCCCTTTTAGAAGCGGGGTTCAGGGGACTCTCTAACAATAGGCTGGGGAATTGGAATCCTAGCCCTGCATAGGAAAGGTCATTCTTAGAACTGTCTTGTGCCTTCCTCCTACAAACAAAGGAGCATAAGCAAATGTGCAAGCAGAAGTGTGTGTAAGAAACTGTAAGATTAGACCAATCAGATTTCAACTTTAAAGGACTAAAAGAACACAATTAGAAAGTCACACCCAGCTGAAGTCAGGCAAGGGTAGGGGATAAAGATGACTAGTTCTTTCATATTTCCACTTCATTTCTGTTTTTTTTTTCCTTCCCCAGTGCCTGAAATTAAACCCACATATGCACATGCACACACATATTTATGTGGGGTTGAGGAAGGGGAATTGCCAAATTTCCACCCATGATGATGCCCGATGTGGGGGGGAAAGAGGGGAGGCAGGTAATGTCACCTTCTTCCTCTAAGTGTATCATTTCCCTCTTTCTAGATGCTTTGCTCTTCAACCCACTACTCAATAGATCTGCTCTTAATTCCATCCTAGTCCCAAAATTTGTGGTTATCTCCATAACCCAGGAGATGAACAGAAAAACTTAAATCCCCAGAAGTCTTCCATGCAGGGAAAAATTCTTCCCATGTCTAACTAGAAGTGACATTTTACATGTACCTTCAACAACAAACAGCAGAGAAGGATCTGGAATGAGAGATACAATGTGGCTCACTAGTTAAAGATCTAACCAGTTACTTTTTGCTTCAGAATCTAATCCCGATGTTCTCCCTATAACACTGAGCAAGTCAGTGTCTCTTAAAAAATTATTTTTAAATTGATATCTTTTGCTTTTATATGGCTAAGACTTCCCCGGTGCCCACCTCTCCCTCCCAGAGAGCCAACCCTTATAATAAAGAATTTTTTAAGGAAGGAAAATGAAAACAATTCAATATAATTGTCAACCAAGCCTTCTTTCTCTTTTCCACGAAGAAAGGACAGTGGAATAATACCAAGCTTGTAAAATTTCCACGAAGAGGATAAGATATTTCATTATTTAAGGAATTGAAAACACATTTTCCAAGTGTTTCATTAATTTATAATTTGATTGTTTTATTTACACATTTTAATATGTTATTAACAGATATAATGTATATAACAATCTGTGATTACTTTTTGTGTTTTTAGTACTTAGGAAATGGCAAATGTACTTTTTGTTTGAAAACAAAAGCAAATCAAATAACCAATTATTCTATCTATTCTTATATAAAGACATCAAAAAAGATAAATAGACCTAAACTCTGATATGTGTACCCAGTCAGTAAAATAATTTTAAAAAACAAAGATATAGCCAAACACTATGAAAATAGCTATATGTGGATAAACATTTCAGAGGCATTCGTTCAAGGCTTTGTGTCCAGAATTGGGACAAAGAATCAATGTATTCATTTTTTTCAACTCTTACCTTCTGTCTTAGGATCAATACTGCATATTGGTTCTGAGGGAAAAGAGCAGTAAGGGCAAGGCAACAGGGGTTAAGTGACTTGCCCAGGGTCACACAGCTAGGAAGTATCTGAGGCCCAGGGCCTCCTGTCTCTGGGCCTGACTCAATCTACTGAGCCACCTAGTTGCCTCTTATATGTATATGTTTTGAAAATATATGGCTTTATAAAAAAGCAAAAACTTATAAATACTCATTAAATTCCATGGATTTAACAGGTATTTATTAAAACCAAACATTTGTTCAGAATTAAAGGCATCTATAAACGACATAAAAATAGAAAATTAGTCCCTGTTAATGAAGTTCATGTGAAGGAATAATGCTAATAGCTAACAGTAACACTATGAGAAATTCAAGAATAGAGTTGGGATTTCAGGGACTTAGCCAACATTATTAAGTGCCTGCTACATGCAGGATAACCACAGAATTCTGCACATAGTAGGTTCTTAACAAAGCTTGTCAGATTCTAATGGTACTTAGAGTTGGCAAAGACTTAAAGCATCATCTAGTCCTGCCATTTTATAGATTAGGAAAACAAAGCTTGGGAAAAGGAAGTCCACAGCCAAGGTTACACAGCTATCAAGTAAGTCCAATCTGGATTTGAAATCATCCTTGCTGGCTCTAGCTGCCATGCTGTGTCATAGAGCACTATTTGGAACCAGAGGACTTGTGTGGTTTTTTTGTTTGTTTGTTTGTTTTTTAAATCAGATTTGGATGAATTTCAATTTCTCTTTGGGTTTCTAAAACTTTTTGAAATACAGCTTAAGTATTCCATCTGGAAAATAAACTCTGTTATTTTTTCCAGTGGGAAAAAAATTGACTTTACTAATAAATAGATCCCTTAACTAAAATGTAATTCTCTCAACCAAATCTGAAAACAAAAAAGAAAGCTATCCCAGGTTCTCGTGGTAACTTCACATAGCCATCTTCTTTAGAAATATTAAGCTCCCAACCAGTAGATTGTAAAGTTCTCACTCCATTAAATTCTAAAACAGCAAAAACAAATGACCCATCTCCAAGAGCATCATATTTCTGGAGGGCGGCGTGATTTGGAATCTTCCTTAAATCCGAACACTCCATTAGGTTCAGTTAGGAAGAACAGTACCCAGCTTTGAGAGACAATTTACACATATCTCACAGACAACAACATTCTTGAATTGGCAGCAAGGATTTTAGTTACACCAGAGCAGAAAGTAATGCTTTCTAGTGCTTGGTGGAAACACTCATTCGGAAGTGAAGTGGGTGAGGGTGGGTGGTTGGGTGGTTGGGTGGGGTGGGGGTGGTGGTCATAAAAACTGAGGATTATTTTAGTTAGCCTTTCGGAATAGATAAATGTAAGTGTTTAACTTTTTGGAGTTGGGGGTTGGAGAAAAGACAAGGCAGAGGGAAAGCTTGGGAGTAAAAGGTCTATGATTTTTCCAGGGTTAGGAATTCATAAATAACAATGGTCTTGTAAGAAGGACAGAAGCTTTAGGGTTAACCTTTCTGCACATTTGTGAATAACCTATTGACCCAGGAAGATATCTTCCTCCAGGTGATTTGTTGATCTCCTGTGGCTTTTTGTTGTTGGCTCCCTGCATCAATTATTTCTATAGAAAAAAAATACTGCCATCAAGTCTGTTAAAAAAATAAAAGCCTAAACTAAAAAAGGATATACATATAATAAAATAATAAGAGAATAAAACATGGATTATTTTTAAAAATATATTTGATTAATTTCTTTTGTTAGTCATCTTTTTATCACCATATATGGCACCTGTGGCTATATTTTCTGCCTTACCAAAAGAAGGACAGGATGCCTGACCTCCTAGAGAATGAAGATATAGTTGCCCAACTTCCAGAAGAAGGATGTACTTCCAGAAGAAGGCGAGGCTGTTATTTAACTCCCTCTCAAGTGAATTCATACAATCTAGCTCTTTTGCATAAGGCATAAGTACCTGTCAGCTGAAAAGCTCAGAATCTCAGACCATATTGGGTGTGTCTGTAGACCACTGGCTTGTGTGATTTGTACCCTCATGATAAATTCAGATTTACTCAGATCTTTGCCCAGCCTTTTTCTTTTATAAACCACAGTCAGAAAAATGGTAACCATGGAAGTACTAAAGGCCTGTAAGAAACTATGAAGGTAAAACGAAAGAAGTCTATGAATTATTGAATAGTAGTTGAAAAAAAAATCTTGGTCCTAAAGGCCAGATTACAATACAGCTAGAAAAAAATCACTTGGAAAGAAAAGCTATAATCTCAACAAAATTACCAGTTGCATTTTCAAGTTGTAATAGGAAGCAAGTACCAAAACTACTTTTTCAAAGCATAGTAACACAGCTTTCATTGCTCCTTAATGTGAAATAATTCCAATTGAATGGTTATATAGAAGAATTGCAATTAGTTCTTTTCTCAAAAGAAATCTTAGTGTCAAAAAATGATCCAAGTTCTACCCGCCAGAAGTGGAGTTGTTTTATAAGGACGATGGCAAAAATGACCACCACCACAGTGGTAGAAAAAACAGCTCATTGCTGTGAAGTGGTGCTTTGCTGGACTTAGCATGAGTTGGACTGAAGTGAATATCATGAGTCATTCCACACATGCTATTTCTGAAATACTGAAACAATCCTGGTTACCTCAGCACGATATATTGGTTGACATGAAGATTAAATTCGGTGTTAATGTATCTACCTTAGAAATTGTTCTTGATAATGTTATTGATGATGATTCCGGGTGGCTCCGGCCATGTGCTGATCCAACCCAATAGAAAGACAAGCAGTCATACTGGGACCTTAAAGAAGGCCTCCAGATGGTAAGGAAAAACTTTGAAAGGGTTGCAGAAAGTGTGGAGTTGCTTCAAAAAATGTAAAGTTGTGGTATGGACGGGCTCAACTTCTGACTTTGGTCACTACGGAAAAAATTAAGAAGGTTTATGGAAACTATAGCCTTCTCTGTGAACTTTTAGTAACATTTGCCCATAAAAGACCAGATAAAACTTTAGAGATTAAATCAGAGTATGAAGGAGATGGCGTTCCTACTGAATTTATGGCTGAGGTTGGCAGAAGCACTGGCATTGGCAGAAACAGAAGTGTTACTGAGTAACACTGCATATCTAGCAGCCAATTACCTGACTATGGAATTCAGGAAATATGGAGTCTCACTTTGAATGCCTAATGGTCTTCCCAGTTCAATTATACTTATTACTTGTGGGAGCAGCTCAATTTGTAGTCCAGATATTTGGATTAAAAAACCATTTCATATGGACTAAACTTTGAGCAAGCATATTAAGCACATATGTAGGCATATAAGAAAACGAGAATGCAATTTATAAGAAGAATGCTGAGCATTTTAAAAAAGCAGAGAACAAAAAGATTCTAATTTAGCTTCAAAGACTATTATAGATCAGACAAGATAAGAGATGATTCTAAACAAATCATGGGAAAATGCTAATAACATTTCTTACTTGAGGTTTTAAAAAAAGAAATCACAGGTCTGGTCACAACACCCAGTTTTTTAAAAGGTGTGTTTCTTTTCTTCATTAATGCCAATACATGGGTAGAAATCACTGACACTCTCACAGGTAAGTATTAAAAAGACTTCAGTTTTAGATTACTTCATTACTGATTACTGTATAAAATAAAGTTTTTACTTATTTTCAATTTCTGTTTTAAAAGAAATCAAACACTAAATTTTGACAGATTATATCATGAAGAGGTAGCTGATTAGCCTTTTATAGAAAATCATCTGAAAATTTTAATGTAATAAAACCCCAAGGTATAAAACTCCTTTTTTCTTTAAAAGTGTTAATTTTGGAGAGTTCCCTGAAAGGGATTTATCATTACTAAATAAATGCTGGGGAAATATTTTTTCTCAGTAAAAAAATCAAAGTGGGGGTGGGGCAGTTAGATGGCTCAGTTAGGCGGCTCAGTGGATTGAGAGCCAGGCCCAGAGATGGGAGGTCCTAGGTTCAAATCTGGCCTCAGATACTTCCCAGCTGTGTGACCCTGGGCAAGTCACTTGACCCCCATTGCTTACCCTTACCACTCTTCTGCGTTGGAACCAATATACAGTTTTGATTCCAAGACAGGAGGTAAGGGTTTATTTATTTATTTATTTTTTATTTTAAACCCTTAACTTCTGTGTATTGACTTATAGGTGGAAGATTGGTAAGATTTTATTCCTATAATAACCCTTGGAAATAGGTGCTGCCTTCATTTTGTAGATGAGGAAACTGAGGTAGATATAGGTTAATTGAATTTCCTAGGGTCATACAGCTAGTTGATGTGTAAAGCCAGATTTGAGCTTGGGTCTTCTTTATACCAAGTCCAGGGCTCTTTCCCCTACCCCAACCTTATTAACCAGATTTAACAAATTAAATGTCAGCACTGAAGAACATGATGCTGTTTGCTGGGGAAGACACAGAATTTACATAAATGAGGATATCTGTCCTCTCAGTGTTTGTAGTCTAATAGGGAAACAACAGCAGAGAAAAAAGAATAACCCGCACTAATGTAGCCAAGACTAGAAGGAAAGCCATAAATTGGGGGGGGGGGGAGGATTTATAGACAGTTTCTCAGATAGAGATCTCCTGTCTAAAATATACAGAGAATTTTGCCAGATATAGATATAAGGTGAGCCATTCCCCAATTGATGCATATCAAAAGATATGAAAAGACAGTTTTTAGATAAAGAAATCAAAGCTATATATTATTATATGAAAAAATACTCTAAATCAGTGACGGGCAAACTTTTTAAAGAGGGGGGCCAAAGGAAAGGTAATGCTCATCTGTCAGTCTGTTTCTAAGGCAACTCTTTCCAAGTTTCATTGTACTGTATCCTACTCATTGTATTCGTCTGATTAGGAATAATGTCCCGTGGCCAGATAGAACATTTCAGGGGTCCGCATTTGGCCCACAGGCAGTAGTTTGCCCATCACTGCTCTAAATCATTCATTAGAGAAATGCAAATTAAAACAACTTCATCTCACACTCATGCGATTGGCTAACATAAAAGGGCAAAATGACCAATGTTGGAGGAGATTTAGAAAAATGGGGACACTAATACACTGTTGGTGGAACTGTGAACAGATCCTACCATTTTGAAGAGCAATCTGGAATTATGCTCTAAAGGTTACAAATCTGTGTATACCTTTAAACCCAGCAATACTACTATTAGGTTTATTTACTAAGGTGATGAGGGAAAAAGGAAAAGAACCTGCTTTCTTTGTGGTAGCAAAGAGCTGTAAATTAAAGAGATGCTCATCAATTGGATAATGGCTAAACAAATTATAGCATATGATTGTGATAGAACACTACTTTGAGGTAAGAAATGATGAATGAGTTAATTTTGGAAAAACATGGAAAGACCGACAGGAAATTGGGAAGAACAAAATGAGCAGAACCAATAGAACATTATTTACAACAACAGAAATATTGTTTGAAGAATGAGTTATGTATATCCACCTCCAGAAAAAGAACTGATAAATAGAAACATAGTAAGACATATTTTTATATATACAGATATCCTTTTATCAAATGATGCCTTCTTCAATGGAGTTAGGTAAGGATGGAGGTATGGAATTTGCAGGGTGTTTCACTATAATAAATTAATTAATTAAAAAGAAAGAACGATGCACAATATTATATGGGAAGTACATTTTAAAAAACAGTAAAAAACATACTATATCAGGGTCCACAGGAAAATTCTCTAGTTATTGAAGAGGCTAATGTTTTTCTTGGTAAACCCCATTCAAATAATCAAACTGTAGATTCAAAGACATTCAGATAATGAGTTCTCATGTTAATAACTACTTCATGTAATTTGTGACATGCCACATTTTAGTGTAAACATTGTTGCTTTAGTCATACCTAACTTCATGATTTGGGTTTTTCTTGGCAAAGGTATTTCTCCAACTCCTTTTACAAATGAGGTAACTGAGGCAAACAGCATTAAGTGAGTTGCCTAGCATCTCACACAGTAAGGGTTTGAGGTTAGATTTGTACTCAGGTCTTCCTGACTTTAGGCTTGGTGTTTTATACATTGTACCACCTGGTTGTCCCATGAGTTTGAATAGGCGGTAACATATTAAAAATGACAAACTATTTTCAAGAAAAAGGTATTATTAAAAAGTTGTATGCCTGGAAAAGGAGGTGGGCAAGTCATGTAATGGAAACGGAGCATGAGAGATGGCCAGTCACAGAGCTATCTAAGTACTGTTAAGAGACCTAGAAAAAAAAGTCCCGATCATTAATTGGATCCCAATGGAGGATTTATGGGAAGATATGGAAAAGGAGATAAAGAAGATGAGAAGATGTAGATGAATTATGTTCTGCATATTACAGTGAGTACCTACGACAGTGCGATCACGGATCCATTGAAGCAATGGAGTTATGTAAAATATCCTATTAATGGTCTTACATTTTTTTTGGTTATAAATGGTTTTGAATATATAACTTCATTTTATCCTAAAAACAACACTGTGAATTTAGTCATCTCTTTAGCATTCCCATTTTACAGATGAGGAAATTGAGTCCCAAAGTCCCCTAGCTAGGGAATGATACCTATGAGTCTGGTACTTGAACCCAAAATTTCTGACTCCAAGTTCAGCCACCTTTCTAGTATATAGTGCTGATAAAAATAATTACTTGAAAACTCATGGGGGCAGCTAGGTAGCACAGTGGATGAATGCCAGTCCTGGAGATGGGAGGACCTGGGCTCAAATCAGGCCTCAGATATTTCCTAGCTGTATTACCCTAGGCAAGTTCACTTAATCCTGATTGCTTAGCCCTTGCCATTCTTCTGTCTTAGAATTGATACTGAGACAGAATACTAAAAAAGAAAAAGAAGTCATTGCTTCACCTAAAAGAATACTTTAGAACTATTCCAGGATTTGGGATTGGGGCTGAATCTGTGACTTCATTGACTTAGGGAACTTGCAGCTGATAAAATTCCTCCTACCATCCCAGGGTACCCTCTCTGCAACTTAGAATCCCACAAGAGTTGGCTAGAGCACTGAGAAGTTAAGTAACTTGCCTGGGGACATAGTATTTTCGGGGAGGTGGGATTTGAACCCAAGTCTCCCTGGCTAGCTTTTTATCCACTTGACTATACTAATGCTGTTGCTATAGCATAATAAACCCCAGGGGGCTGTCTACCTTGTCTCTTAAAACACTTGTCCTCAGTGGTGGGTCCTGTCCTGGCCTTGCCTCATCTATCCTTACCTGAGTACATAGGTAAAGCATCCCCATCCCCATCATTCTGCCTAGAGATCACCTTGCTTATCTAATCTACCTGCTGTGTTTCCTCCAGGTGACCCTCCAGTTTCTTTTCTAGTCTTTGAATTTCAGTGATTTTCAATTGATCCAGTACAACCAACTGTTCTTACTCATTTTCTCACTGATATATGACTGGATTAAGAAGAGTGAGTGAGTGCATGGGTAAATCCCTGTCTGTCTATAAATAGGCATTATAACATCTAGATAAAAAAAGAGAGAGAGAAATGAATTATTTGCGTGCTTTTGTTTATAATAATCATCTGAACACTGGTAAAAAGCTCAAAGATCTTTCACTTTTGATCTGGATCCTGGGGCTTATAGGCATTCCACATTTTGATAAAATTGAGTCCAACAATTTTAACGAATATTTTTTTCAGTCATTTTTCTGTCAGTCTTTGTAACTCCATTTGAGGTTTTCTTGGCAAAGATACTCTAGTAGTCTGCCATTTCCTCCTCCAGCTCCTTTTACAGATGAAGACCTGAGGGGAACAGTTTGGTGAAGTGACTTGGCCAGGGTTACACAGCTAATAAGTGTCTGAGACCCTTTTTGAACTCAGAAAGATGTCTTTTTGATTCTAGGCCCACCAGCCACTCCATCCCCTGCGCCACCTAGCTGCCTCTGAGATAATAAGAGCAATAACCTAATCAGGTTTTTATAAGCCTAAAGATATACTTTAAGTGCTTTGCAAACTGGAAAATGATATGTTGGGAATTATTATTATTGTTATTGTTATTATTATTATTATTCCTTCCACACTCATAGAGATGGCAGCACTCCTTGCCTTCTCATTTTGTCCTATTCTTATTTAGATAGTTTTATAATTTAAATCTTTTCATACATTTTCCATAGGGAATCTACCCCAAAAGCTGGAGGCTTTGCTCTCTTTTTTATAATATTTTTGACCACCAATGATCACTTTGGCTACAGACTGCTTCTTGCTCTGTGGTCAGATACTTCTGGCTGGATGACAGCTTTTATACCATCATCCTGGGTAGGAGTTGTAACATTGAGATTCTTTCTAGTAAAATACAAAAATTACAGATTAAAATGCACTCATATTCCCTCAAAAGCTGAATGAAACAATAATCAGTGGACCAAAGTTGGCCACTCATTTTCATGCATGTAGTTATACTGGAAACAAAATTCCAATAGCTCCTCTTCTCTGAGAGGCCCAAACACACACTCCCTTCCTCTTAATTCTCATGAAAGGGCCATTAAAGAGTTTGTTTATGGCTTCACCAAAATCAGCATCTAGTTCAAAGAACAAAAAAAAAAAAAAAAAAAAAAAAGAGGTCAAAACAGTACAAGACTTTCCAAAAGTTTCACATTGTTGGCTATGTGGTCTACACAAATGGAAATAGTATTAAAGTTGAGATCTGCATCATAATTGAACCTCCAGATTTCCATTTACAAAAGAAGGATGTAGTCAATAAGGACAAATAACAGCAAGGGAGCCAAAGAGAAGCTTTTAACAAACTTCCACCCTACCCCCACCCAACGATGGCTACTCACATCCATTTCAGCATAATCACCAAAGATATGATCATGTTTGATGTTTAGGCAATGCTATAAGGAGTCAAAGAAAAGCTCATCTGGGATTTTTCCCCCCTCGGATATGAATCACTGATAAATATCTACAATTGCATCTTTTCATACTTTTCATTCATTCTTCAAAAGCAAAAGCCATTTAAGTTAAAGTGTTTCCCCCTGCCCTCCACAAAGAAAAGGTTTCTTTTTTTTTTTTTTAAGAAGAAAAAGGATGAAAACAGGAGCAAAAAGAAATTTGACATAAATAAAAGAAATTAAGTCAGTGATAATGTCTATGCTTCATTTTAACCAGGCTGCCCTGTCCTGCTGGGTTGGCCATAATACTCTATCACAAGCTCGGTTCGGGTCTCCTGCTGGGTGGCTAATTAAAACAATTATAAAGACAAAGGAGGTATCAATGGCATTCCCAGAAGCAAACAAAGAGATAAAGCATTGAAGATTTAAATTATCAATGGCTGATCTCTTCAGTCTGGTTCTGAAGAGGTTTCAGGTCCCCGGGATGCCTAACTCATCTCTTCTCTCAGTTTCTGTTTGGTTAAGTGGAGATCTCTTCTGTGACCATTTTGAAATCATTCACTTTATAGATGTCAACAATGAAATTTTGATAAAAACGAACTGGTCATCCACTGTCATGGGGCACTGGAGCTGAATTTTTGATATTGGGTTTAATGGTAAAATTCCCAAAATGTCATTTTTTACTTTTTCTTTTGCCAAGGAGACCTTTATCAGCAAAGTGTAAATTGCCTTGGTGATGTGGCTGGCCCACCACAAATTTTAGGCACGAATTCAGAGAAAGATGTAACGTTGAAATTAAAGTGAAACTTTCAGGTAAAAATAAACAAACAAAAGTCTAAACTTCTATGCCATTGACTGTTGACAAATTGAAGACAATAAAACAAAAATAACGTGTAGAGCCCTACTTTGATATTTAAAAAGAAAAAAATAAAAGATGCTTGTGAAGGCGTTTTTTTTATCCTACCCAAGATGGATTGCCTTCTTATACCCATTAAAATGGCAACTTTAATTCTAAGGCTTTGCAGACCAGAGGGAAGGCATTTATTCCATCTCTTTCACACTGAAAGCAACACTCAGTTCTGTCACAACCACCAGCCAGCGGCTGCATAAATGAGTTTGGGAGCCTCTTATTATGTTAAAGATTTTCCAAAGGGTGGTAACCTGAAAGCCACAGGCTAGTTTGCACACAGGGAAATGTCAGGCAATTTTGAGGAGTTTACAGCTCAGGATGTAGTGCTTGTCAAACATGCTGACCTTGATTAAAATGTGTGAAGGACAAGTCTTCTAATGCCTTTATTAAAATACAATCGGTCTTCTTTGAAGCCATGTTGTATACAGACCATGGAAAGGAAGGAGGAGTTAAAAAAAAATGGCTAAACAGAAAACCACTGGCCCCTTCTAAAAACCAGCAAATAATGTCCTGCTCGTGAAAAATATCTCCAAACTCACTTGATCTGGAAGAACCCAAACGCATTGAAGTTTCTAGCAGTTTCATTCGTTCCATTAATCTGCTTGCTTCCCCCACTAAAGCTATCCTAGATGGGGTGTAACAGACCAGCGCCGAAGTCAGCTGTGCTTCTAATCATCAGGAGAAAGAGCCAAATGCTCCAATTAGCCAGAGAGGAACCTCGAAAGAGGGCTGTGAAAGCAACCCACTGCCTTCCTTTTACGGAAGAAGAAAGTAACTGGGGAATACAATCCCAAGAGGAAGACAGTAAAAAGGGGAAGGCAGATTCACTAGAAGTAAGAGTTCAATATTCAAATGTTTCTCTTTTGTTTCTAGCAGAAAGGGAATGAGGGTGGTTTTGTTTTTGGACCAGTTCACCAAAAAAAAAAAAAAAAAAAAAAAAAAAAAAAAAAAAAAAAAAGGAAAGAAAGAAAGAAAGAAAAAGTAAAGAGTTTTTCTGTCCCTCCCCTCCTCCACTTCCAAGCACTATGTGGAAAGAAAAAAAAAAGAGGTCTGTTTAAAAGAGATATAATAGGTAAGCTGGCCCTAAGAGTTGGGTGATTATTAGATGTATATAACTGAGAAAAATAGAACTGAGCAGTTTACAATTTAATAAGAGGACAAAACGAGTGGCTCATGACTATTATTTTTGCGTCCTACAATTACAGAAATGAAGGGCTTCATTTATGACATTAAATTGAAGTAGTAGTCTGGAAATACAAGGTCTACTGGGGACTTTGCCGCTGATGAATAGTTTGAGTTGGTTAGTGATTTAATTTCACAATTTTATTTGAAAAAAATGGGAATAGTAAAACTTGTCTCTCCCTCATTTGATTCTAAATGAAGCTGTATCAGAAAAGCAGTCTTCATTTAAAAGAAAACACTCAAATTCTGTCTTCTTCAGCAGATTTCCCTTTCCATTACCGCTACCTCTACTCTTCAACTTCTCTCCATCAGGTTTTCTTGCCTGCATACATTCTCCAATCTACCTTATATTTAAAAGTCAAAAATCTTTCAGTTATAACTAGTATAGTTATTCTTTTATGTTTCTTTGTTTCTCAGCCAAACTCCCAGTAAAAGCTATTTGTATTCTTAGTCTCCACTTCCTCTCCTCTCCCTCTTACTCACTCCTAAACCTTGCAATCAACCAGGCTTGAGATTTAATCATTCTGCAGAAAGTGTTCCCTCCAAAGTTCAAATTTGGCCTCAGACACTAGCTGTGTGACTCTGAGCAAGTCACTTAACCCCATTTGCCTAAAGCTCTTGCTCTTCTGTCTCAGAGTTGCCAGCCTAACCTTTTGGACATCTCAAATTATACTCAATAGAGTCCTGAAGGGACCGGCTGGGGGCATAGCTGAACGACTCTCTGAATACTTTCTCCTCTGGCTTTTTTGTGATGCTGCTGTCTCCTAGTTCTCCCATTTGACTGCTCCTCAATCTCCTTGCTCGTTCATTATTTATATCATGTCTGCTAAATATGAGCATCCCCCAAGGCTCTCTCTCTCTCTTTCTAAACCCTACCTTCCCTCTTGGAATCAGCACTATATATTGGTTCCAAGGCAGAAGAGTGATAAGGATTAGGCAATGAGGGTTAAGTGACTTAGTCAGGGTCAGACTAGGATGTATTTGAGTTCAGATTTGAACCCAGGACTTCCTGAACATCTCTAGGGCTCTCAATGCACTGAACTACCTACCAGCCCACAATCCTCCCTCTCCCAGTCTTGAGTCCTCTTTTATTTTCTTTCTCCCCACTGTCTCTTGATCTCTTGGGGTCCTCATTAACTTACATGGGTTTTATAATCATCTCTATGCAGGTGGCTCACAGCTTCTGTATATCCAGCCTTCCTCTCTCCCCTGACTTCCAATATCCATCACCAGAATGCCGACTGAACGTTTCAATCTAGATACTTCAGAGACATCTCAAATTCACCATGTCAGAAGCAGAACTCATTATCTATCCCACTCTCCCAATCCATATCTCTTCCAGGTTTCCCTGTTTCTCTTGTTCTTCCAGTCTCCCAGCATGGTAACTCTGGTGTTATCTTGGATTCCTCACTCTACCTCAGCCTTCATCTATAGACAACCAGTGGCTAAGTCTTTCCATTTATAGCTCCCTAACACTGCTCACATCTATAGAAATTGCATTCTCTCCACTCACACAATGACCACTAAATGAAGGCACTCATTTCCTTTCCTCTAAATTATTGTCGTGACATCCTAATTGCTTTGCCTCAAATCTCTTCTTATACCAATCCACCTTCCATATAGTTGCCAAAGCAATTTCCTTATATAGGAATCTGATCCTATCACTTGCCTACTTAATAAATTCTAGTTGATCCCTTGTGCCTCTACAATAAAATATAAACTCTTCTGTTTAGCACTTTAAGCCCTTTACAACCTGGCTATAACCTATCTTTTCTGACTCATTGTATGTTAGGCCCCCCTCTTGCACTTTATATTCCAGCCAAACTGGCCTTTCTGTTTATCATACCCAGCACTCCATCCCTGTCCTTCTGCACGAGATTTGCAGCAGTAGTTTGATTCTTTACATGAAGCCTAAATTTCTTTGCAACTTCTTCCCATTGCTCCCAGTTTTGTGCTCTGGAGTCAAAGAGAACAAATCTATATAACTTTATTTCCTTTTTTTTTTAAGCTTAAAACAACAACAACACTCTTACCTTTTGTCTAAATCGGTGGTTCCCAAACTTTTTTGGCCTACCACCCCCTTTCCAGAAAAAATATTACTTAGCCCCCTGGAAATTAATTTTTTAAAAACTTTAATAGCAATTAATAGGAAAGATAAATGCACCTGTGGCCATCACCGCCCCCCTGGATCACTACAGCACCCACCATGGGGGTGTAGCATCCACTTTGGGAATCACTGGTCTAAAGGGTAAGGATTAGGCAATAGGAGTTAAGTGACAAGTCCAGGGTCACACAACTAGGAAGTATCTGAGGTCAGATTTGAATCAGGTCCTCTTATCTTCAGCCCTGGCTTTCTATCCACTGGGCTACCTAGCTGCCCTTTGAATATAACTTTCATGTATCTCATGAGTCTTCAACAGATCTAGCATTATTCTTTTCTTCAGTAACCAATAATATAATTTCAAGGCCCTTTTCCATCCTGTTTGTTCTCTTTAGATAAGTCTTCAGCTTACTGACCTTTCTTAAAATGTGATTCCCAGCACTGAGTACACTATATCCTAGTACACAGGATTAGTGCACAATACAGGAGGATTATTATTACTGCTCTATTACTGTATTCTTAATGTAGCCCAAGATTTTTGTCATTTTTTAATCATTTGGTCACGTTCTATTCTTTGCCAAAGATCCTGGAGTGGTTTGTCATTTCTTTCTCCAGCTCAATGAAGAAATTGAGCAAATAGGGTAAAGTGATTTGTCCATGGTCACATCACCATTTGAACTCATGACGATGAGCCATCCTGATTCCAAGTCCATTGCTCTATCCACTGAGCCATCTAGCTACCCATTAGCCCAGGATTACTTCTGCCTTTTTTTGGCGTCAGTATCACTCTTTTAACCAATACTGAGTTTATAGTACATTAAAACCATCATATAAACTACTATATAATCATGCCTCACCTATCTATCTTGTACTTTGTAAAGCTGATAGGAACAAAATTTTTATTTTTAAAAATGCACCTTATTGATGTCTTTTTTAAAAATATCAATCATATCTCATTTCACCCCTCCCAATGAACCTTCCAGTATCATAGTTAAAAAAATTTTTTTAAAATTAAAACCCTTACCTTCCATCTTAGAGTCAATACTATGTATTGGCTCCAAGGCAGAAGACTGGTAAGAGCTGGGCAATGGATGTTAAGTGACTTGCCCAGGGTCACACAGCTAGGAAGTGTCTGAGGCCAGATTTGAACCTAGGACCTCCCATCTCTAGGCCTGGTTTTCAATCCACTGAGCCACCCAGCTGCCCCCCAGTTTAAAAAATTTGATAAAAAACATTTGATGCAGAAACCCTGTCTGATAATGTATATATGACATTCTGATCTAGGAGTCTCTGCTTCTCTAATCATGAGGAAGAGCTGTGATTTGTTATCTTTTCTCCAGGAATTGATTTTCATTAATTTCCCCCAACTGAGTTCAGCTTTCTTTAAGTGATTTTTAAATTTATGTCATTATAGTCACTGTATAGTTTTCTCTTGGATTTTGCTTTTTTTCCCTCTCCATTAAATCATTCAACTCTTGTTTTTGTCTCTCTGAATTTTTCATATTTACCATTTTTAATGTTATTGTTCTTCAGTTGTTTCGGTTATGCCCAACTCTTTATGACCACATTTGGAGTTTTCTTAGCGAAGATACTAGAATAATTGACCATTTCTTTCTCTAGCTCATTTGACAGATGAAGAAACTGAGGCAAACAGGATTAAGTGACTTGCCCAGGGTAACACAACTAGTAGGTGTCTGAGGCCAGATTTGAACTTAGGAAGATAAGTCTTCCTGACTCTAAGCCTGACACTCTAGTCATTGTATAACCTTGCTGCCTCGTTTGCCATTTTATTGCATGATAATATTCTATTGCATTCATCTACTATAATTTTTCATCTGTTTCCTGCTTGGTAGGTCCTCCTTTTTCTTTTTATCATAAAGATGATCATGTGAATATTTTTTAGCATCCAATGGAACTTTATTTCTGTCTTTATTTGTGTAACCAGGGCTGCGGACAAACCATTGAGAAGCCTTTTGAAGCACACCCAGTTTACCTAACTTGAAGCCTGCTGTGTCTTCTCCCTTGTGGGTTGGGGTAGCCTCCTTTAATTGACTTCCTACATCTTTTAAACTCATAAAACTCAATTGCTCCTTTTCATCTGCCTTCTCATTTCCGCTATCTTTTCATTTGGCTCTTTTTTTTTTTTTAAATCATCTTTTCTTCGACTCTATCTTCTATGTCCAAATGTGAATGCTATGAACTGAACCAGTGAGAAGGGAAGAAAAACCCTCCTCTCCCTCTCTCCCCACTTCTCTCTCTTTTACCCCTGCTCTGAGAAGTGGGTCTGGGAATGTTTGTTTCTGCTGTTTGATTCATTCTCAGTTTCAGGTACAGGAGAAGAGCCCCATGGGACTCAGGAGATTGAACCATGGTGCCCAGGAGTCAGGACTGCAGGTAGGGTGGGTTAGCCAGCTAGCCTATCACAGAAATCTTGAGAAGCCAGGAAGCCTAGGACTTGAGCCTGAGGCAAGTTTGGACTGGGAATTAGGAATGCTTCATAGGAACTAAGTTGAATTTAAAAGATGAACCTTATCCCTTTCTCCTCCCCAGAGACTAAGGTGGTGTCCTACATTTTTTTTTCCTCTCGCCAGTTTTCAGGAGGGCATCTAGGTGGTGAAGTAGATAGAGCTCTAGGTCTGGAGTCAGGAAGACTTATTTTCCTGAGTCCAAATATGGCCTCAGACATTTACTAGTGGTGAACTACTTCAAAATCTTTGCCATGAGAACCCCAAATTGGGGCACCAAGAATTGGACATGACTGAAAAATGATTCAACGATGAACATTTTCCAGATACAAAGGAAAACCTGAGTTTTTAAAATTTGATTTTCTTTTAATTTTAGTGATTTAAGGCATATTTCTATGTGATTATCATGTGCATATCTTCTTTTGAGAATGGTTCTTCTGATAATTTGGGAATACTTCTTAGTGCCTTATATTTGAGTTCTTTTGTGTTTTGGAAATCACATATATTTTGGTGACTTGAATATATTCCCCTCTCCATTTCTCTTATGATAATGATTAATGCAAAAACTTTACATTTTATGCAAAGTTATTTATCTTTAATGATCTAATCCATCTCTTACTTGGTTAAGCATTTGCCCTCTTACCATACTTGTTTGCCATACTAATCTTATTCTCTTTGAATTTTTTAAATGGTGTGACTTTTATATTATATTATATTTATCAATCTATTTTGTGTTTACTGTAGTATATGGTATAAGAGGATGGTGTAACCCAAATTTCTTCCAAACTGCTTTGCAGTTCTTAAAAAAAAGGAATTCTTCAAGTAATTTATGTTTTAGACACTGATCTACTAGTTTAATTTATTTATGCTTCTTACTTAACTTGTCTGATCTGTTTTTTTCTATTTTTTTGAAAAGTACCAACTAATTTTGGTAAGTACCGCTTTATAATATAGTCCATAGTCCAATAATGCCATAGTCCCTTTTTTTTCATTGTTTCTCTTGAGCTTCTAGATTTTTAAGTTGGTTTCTGTAGAAAGGCAAATATTTTAATTTTCAAAGAACAGTAGAAAATACCTTTACTTTTAAGCTGATGAGCTTGATTTTTATTTTTGGAAATACACTGAGAAAATGAAGAGATAATTAAAAACAGCCAGTATTTTTTTTTAAAATAAAGAATAGGTCATACCAGGGGCAACTGGTTGGCATAGTGGATAGAGCAGCGGTCGGCAACCTTTTTGGCTATGAGAGCCATAAACACCACATTTTTTAAAATGTAATTTTGTGAGAGCTGTACAGTGCTCACAGTGCGAGCCTGTAACAGCCCCTGAAAAAAAATTGACTTTATGGCTCCTGCAGAAAATGCCATACGTTGCCGACCCCGGGATAGAGCATAAGGACTAGAGTTGGGAGGACCTGCATTCAAATCTAGCTTCAGACACTTCCTAGCTTTGTGACCCTGGGCAAGTCCCTTAATCCTATTTGGCTAGCTCTTGCCCTCCAGATTTAGAGCTGCCAGACTAATCTTTTGGACATCTCAAATTATTGGATGCCTTATGAGCATCTCAAATTCAACATGTCCAAAATAGAACTCATTAACTTTCCCCCCAAATATTCCTGTCTTCCCAACTTCTCTATTACTATTAAGGGCCCCACCATGCTCCCAGATAATCAGGTTCTCAACCTAGGGATAATCATTGATTACCTAATCCATTGGCCAATCTTGTTGCTTCTATCTTCATGATGTTTCTTCTATAGGTCCTCTTCTTTCCTTTCACATAATCCTGCCCTAATTCATGCCTTCATTGCCCGTTACCTACACAGACTATTGCAGTAGCCTTCTAAATGATATCTCTGCTTCAATTCTCTCACTCTTCTCTACCTATCCCCTTAGTTTCCCTAAAGTTTAGTCTAGCCTTGTCCCTCTATTTGATATACTACACTGGCTCCCTATTATCTTTTGAATAAATTATAAACTCTTTTTTTTCTATTTTAACCTCTTTATAACATGGCCTCTTCATGAATTTTCAATATTCTTGGGCTTTCTTCTTACTCCCTTCCATGTGTTTTGCTATTTGCTTTTCCTTGCACATAAGAATTCACTTCCCATCTCCCTGTCTCCCACACTTGAAATGTTTGGTCTCCTAACCTCTCTGTCTGCTCCCTTGGTTTTCTCCAAGACTTAGTTTACTTGCTACATTCTGAAGGAAGTCTTTCTCATTGTCCCCAACTATCACTGCCTTCCCTTTGAGTATATTTCCTGTTCATTCTTTATGTATTTTGTATGCACACAGGAATCTGGTAAGCCAAAGGATCTACTCTTCCCAAGCTAGTGATGGCTTCAGACCTACCAGTTTGGATTATTCCCCTTTCTACTCACACCAACTTCACTTTTCAAGTCTGTGTCATGATGAGGTCAACTCAAGGCTTGAACTACATGTAGTGGTTCCTTTTTTGTGTCCGATAATTCTAGACAAGGAAGGAAAAAAGTTTGAGATCAGATCTATGGAAATGATGGAAACCCTCCACTACTAAGTGGTCTGACAGCTCAAGAAAAGAACATGGAAATCAGTGCCAAACTTTCATGGCCCACAATTACTGGAAGTCTTCTCCCATTGATTTCTTACTAAGTCATGGTTCTAAATTCTGGAAAGACGGTCATAGTTTCTTTGATTGCATTTCACTAGATGACCTCTGAGACCTCTTTAGAGTTCAAAATCAGTGATTCTCTGAGACTTTTTGGCTCTGCCTAACTCATGATTTCTGCCTAGTCCTCTAGATTAGTTCTGTGTTCTTTCCCTCTACTTCTTCCACCCATCTTCCTCCGTAACCCTTGCTGGATGTGTTTCTTGCCTTTCAGCCCTGTTAATTACCCTGTCATTCTTACTTCTGAATGTCTTTGTTTCTCTGACTTCCTTACTCATACATTAGAAGGCAGAGACTTGCCAACAGCAGATCAGATAACACTGAGCTACTGTAATGTGGCTCTATACTAGACTATGGGAGATATAAATATGTACAAGGCAGAGTCCTTATGGAATGACAGGCTTTTATAGTATATAATAACAATACTTCATACTTATGTAGCACTTTTTTATTTATGAAGAACTTCTCTTATCATAACAACATTATAGTGCAAGGTCCTGTTAGGATTATTGTTCTAATTTTTTTTCTTCTGTTGTGTCCAACTCTTCATGACCCCATGGACCATAGCATTCCAGGCCCTTCTATACTTCATTATCTCTGGAAATTTGTCCACGTTCATGTTCTTTGCTTCCATGATATAGCTATCCATCTCATTTTCTTCTGTCCCCTTCTCCTTTTACCTTCAATCTTTCCCAACATCACAGGCTTTCCCAGTATTTCCTGTCTTTTTATTATGTGGCCAAAGCTTCAGGTTCAATATTTGAGCTTTCAGTGAATAATCTGAATTAATTTCTTTGAGTATTGACTCATTTGATCTTGCTGTCCAAGGGACTTTCAAAAGTTTTTTTCTGGCACCACAATTCAAAAGTGTCAATTCTGCAGCTTTCAGCTTCTCTCATGGCTAAAGATTGCTACTGGAAAAAAAAGAACATAGCGTTGACTATATTGAGGCTAGGAGAATGTTGGGGTTGGGATGGTAGAGATGACCTGGCAGTTGTTGTGACTCAGCCATCGATTACCTATGTGATCTTGGGCGAGTCCCTTAATTTCCTTGGGCTTAAGTTTCCCCGTCTGTAAAAGGAAGGGATTGGACTTAATGGTTTTCTCAAGTCCTTTACAGCTCTAGGACAATGATTTTTGGGAGCAGAACATGTGTTATTAACTGGTCATTTCCTCTTTTCTGGTCTGACTTCCAAATGCCTTTACAAACTGGATGAGGAACCACAAGCTAAGTAAGTCAGTTAGTGACATCTTAAGGTGAAGAGAAGAACTGTCAGCATACAATAAATATTTATAGTCTTAAAAGTGACCTCAGAGATCAGGGACCTTAGAGAACAGCTGATTTTAGACTCATATCCTTATTTTATAGGTCAAGAAAACAGAAGCCCAGAGGAGGGAAGTGACTCGCCTAAATCATGTAGTACTTTTCTCTTTAGTCATGTTTATAATGATTATAAAGCTTTCCATGCTAAATCACCATATACGTCTTAAAAAGTATTTTTATGCTGTTATTTTGCTTCAGAGAATAATTACTATGCTTCACATGTTACACAATGAGATTTGTAAAGTACAACAGCTTCATTCATCTTCCACAAAGAGAAGAGATAGGAGATAGATTTTTTTTTAAAAGCTCCTCATCTTCAATCCCCACCCAAGAACAAAACTAAGATGAGGATGAACCTTAAGGGTTAATATTTTTGTACCTGGATTTTTGAAAGGGCTAAAAAAGTTATGCCTTTTAAGACTTTGATTAGTTCTCTTTTCTAAACTTTTAGGTGCATGAAATAGAGAAAAGGACATTATTAAATGGCCAATTTTCACTTTAAAACAATGTCCATTCTGACTATTAGAAATATTAGGAACAAAGTCCCCAAGAAATGGATAACTAGCTGTTCCCCGACGTTGTCAGGCACATGACTTTGCATTGTTGAAGCCTCAGCCCTATCTGTCAAATGTATTTCCTCCCTATCTCCACCTGTTAAAAACCTTACAAGGATCCTTTTCGGTGCCACCTTCTCTGTGAAGTCTTTAATTGGATACAATATCTGTCTTCTAATAGTTCCCAAGAGTTCTTTGCCTAGGCCACTCCTTTCTATTGCATTCTACTCTGGGTCATATTTCTTGTTGTGGATTTAAGGCAGCTAGGTGGTGGTGCTGGCCCTGGAGTGAGGAAGGTCTGAGTTCAGATTCCATCCCAGAGTGACCCTAGGTAAGACACTTAACCTTTCTCAGCTATAGTGCAACATGTCAGCCCTGCAAAGCCTTGCTGCAGAGATTTTCTGACAGTTGATAGGGTTTGGAATCTTGAGGAAAAGTCAGTTGACCTGGGAGACTCGTGGAGAGTAGAAGGATCAATCTGAGTCTCCCAGGTCAAGTGACTTTTCCTCAAGATTCCAAACCCTATCAACTGTCAGAAAATCTCTGCAGCAAGGCTTTGCAGGGCTGACATGTTGCACTACACAGCTCTATCTGTAAAATGAAGATAGTAAGAGCACCTGCCTCCAAAAATTGTTATAAGGATTAAATGAGCGCTTTGTAAACCTTCAGGTGCTATTATGATTAGCTCTTTAAGGGCAAGGACCATCCTGCTTTTCATCTTTGCATTCCCAGTCTCAGCACAAAGCCTTCTGTGTAGGCATTGCTTAATAAATGTTTGTTAAACTTCTGAAAGAAGTGGGTTACTAATTCGTGCTTGAACCCGAGTCTTTGAGCTATAAATACAATCTGTGGTGTATAAAATGCTCTGGCTAGACCTCTCTCCAGAAAATGCATTGTCTAGACTGCCTCCTATCAGTTCTTCTGCTCTCATCTGTTGTCAGTGGTCAAGAGAGGCAGTCACCTGCCTATCATTCCCCATTAGTAGAGAGAACATTCTCTTCAAGAACTTATTAACCAATAGATGAGGAACAAAAGATGAAGAGGCTGGAAAGAGGAGGTGGGGAAGGAACTTATAATGTTTTTCTTTGACCAATGGGAAAGTGAAATTTTGCTCTAGTCAAACTCTACATCAAATTGTAGCTAAAGTGCATGAGGCTCTGCAGGGAGAATGTAGAATTCAAAGAACTTTAGAACTTAAAAGAATCTCAGAGATAATCTAGCTCGATCCCCTTTTCATAGAGGTGGAAATGAATGCCCAAATAAAGGTGATTCATGTCAAAAGGTGTTCTCAAACATCTGCAGATTCTTGGGGGCCCCCAAAACACTTTCAGGGAGTCCAAACATGAAAATGATTTTCTTAATTATATGATGATATTAGTTGTCTATTAAAACACTCTCCTAAATACATATATCTGTTTAAGGCTAGATTTTCTATATATACTTCACACTTCAACCAGAACAACAATTAACAAATGGGATGATTACCGAAGCAGACAATGAGAATCCACCTGTCTTCTAGTGAGTAAGACGTTAAAGTGATTTGTAAACCAATGTCACTCTTCTCATTAATTTTTGTTTTGGAAATACAGTTATTTTCATGAAATATGTTATGTCAACATGTAATGGATTAATTATTGTTGCATTTAAATAGATAAATATTCTAAAATATAAACTTTAATTCCTAATTTGGTCAATATTAATAGATTTATAACCTTCCCAAACAAAAGCTCTTTGGAGTCCTCAATAATTTTTAAGAGTGGAAAGGGGTTCTGAGACCAAAAAGGTTGATTGCCTGAAACAAAAACTAGTCGGTGGAAGATCAGGGACTAATAATACCTGTGTTTCTTGACTTCCAGCCCAGTGCTTTTCCCACCATACCACGTTACCTCATAAAGGCGTTGGCTCCTGACCAAGTTAAACAGCTGTTTGAAATGCTACCTTTGGTTCTTTGTCATGATGCTAGATGGAATCAGCTGCAAGATTTAACTTCAGTTGTCTCTTGGTTGTGCCTGTGTGGATTATCTCCTCTGACTCATCATTGGCAAAGGTTTTCTCTGCCATTCACACCACTTGGGGAGACACCTCTCTGCTGTCACTTAGCATAGACTTAGGGAATGAAAACTTATCTAACAAAAAGCTTAGGATGCTATGTTTATTGTTATGCACAAATACAGAAGCACAGAGAGAAGAGAAGGAAGACCTACTTTTATCAGGAAGAGAAATTTGTTCTATATATCCAGAAAGGAAGTCAGTATGGTAGAGTGAATAAGAGAGTTAGGAAAACCTAGTCTTTAACCCTCTCTCTGACAGATACTGTGCCTCTGGTTAAGTCACCTAATCCCTCAAGATTCAGGCAACTCTTTAAGACTATACATTTTAAGAACCTTTCATGGTCGGAAGTTCCTTACACCAATGGTCTGGTACAGTGAAGTAAAATAAGAAAAGTGTACCTGGAGTCAAAACAGCAATGATTGGTGGATTATCAGCCTATGCCACTTTTGCCTAAATAATATGTGTCTTCATCAGTGAGTAATGAATTCACTGTTAAAATTGACCTTATATTCATTTTATATAAACATAAATATATAAATAGAGCTGTGAGGGAGGTAGGTGACACAGTGAATAAACCACTGGACTTGAATTCAGGAAGACTAGAGTTCAAAACCTGCTCTAGTCACTTACTATGTGAACATGGGCAAGTAACTTAGCCTCTGCCTCCTTCAGTTTCCTTAACTATAAAATGAGAATAATAATAGCACCTGTGACGCAGGGGTTTGACATATAGAGATGGAATTATAGAAGATATACATATATATGGAATATATGCTATATTTTGATATTATATATTCCTAGATCCAAGGAAAAATTATAAAGGAATATTAAGTATAGCATATTATGTACCATATATAAGAATGCTATATACTTTATATAAGTCTAAATATATATATTTATATTTATATAGCATATAGTATATACTATACTATAGCTATAACATACTTTTTGTGTTATATACTATATTCAGTATAGTCTATATAATACAACAGATAATATAGCTATATAATACAACAGATAATATTATGTATATATTATATATAAAAGGAATTCTTTATTCCTTTTTTAATATAACGGGGGACCTGGAGGTCCTCTTATAATATGTGTAGGGATTAACCAGCCCACAGTGACAGGAAGTAGAAACCATAGAGACAGGAAGGAGGAACCATAGAGATAGGAAGTGAGGTAGGAAACGGTTATAAAAGGGGCCACGCATCAGTTGGTCAGTCTGTCAGTTGTTGACAGTTAGTGGGGGTCAGTGCTGACAGATCTGTCAGTTGTGGGGAAGTTGGCTGCTGGGTGTAAGTTGGTCATTGGGGTTTGGTTGCTGGTGGTTTGGGTTGGTGATTAGTTGGTGGCTGGCATTTAGTTGCTGGAATATAAAGGTGGGCCTGAGCTTACTGAGAGGGCTTTTGGCTTTAGCCTTTAGAGGACTTTTTGCCTTTTGGGTTTTGGGCTTTTGGTTTGGGCTATTAGGTTTTTTACCTTCCTTGAACTTTCGGAAGGTGGCTGGTCTTCATTGATAGACCTAATTGGGGTTGGATTAAATACTGATTGGGTTGGTTTTGATTGGAGTGGATTGGGTTGAAATTTTGTGGGGTGGTTATTATTAGCAGTAGTTATAGGCAGTTATAGGTAAATATAGGCAGTTTTAGATAGTAATTATAGGCAGTTATAGATAGTTATAGGATGACTAGTAGAGACATTAGGAAAATTTCTTTCTCTACCTCTTTCCTATATTTCCCTCCTTTACTATATTATTTTACTAGCTCTATTTTATAAAACTAAATTGTTAATTGTTAAAAGCTACTAGAAGTTTTTCTGTGGCTTCAAGGGATAATATTAATTTACAACTCTACTATATTCTCATTAAAACTTAAATTATTTAAAGCTGCTCTCCTATTTTGTCAAAACCCTTATTTTAATCCTTACATATTATAATATACAGTATAAATATATAATATATAATATATTCATGATAGATATGCATTTAACATAACATTATATATACACTATATGTGATATATGCATTATCTATGCTACTTATAATAGAGTATATATAATCTATATTTTATGCATAGCATACTATATATAACAGCACATTTTATACACAGTATGTACAATATATACTATATATGTGGTATGTATTATATATAGCTTATCATATGATATTACATAGAGAATATATGTACACAAATACTATATATATAGATAATATAGATATATGTGCTTATATATTACATACAATATGTTATAAAAATATATTCTAATATTAAGGGGTTAAATGACTTGCCTAGAGGCATAGTACTTGTCAGAGCAGCACTGGAACCTAGGTCTTCCTTGCTCTCTTATTCACTCTACCATACTGCCTTTTTTTCTGAATATATAAAACAGATTTATTTTCCTGATATAAGTGGATCTTCCTTCTCTATATTATATGTTATATTTTGTACATATATGATATATCCCTATACATAGGGTTATATGATATAGTTATATTATGGACTATGTATATGTTACATATTATACTTAGTATAACATATTATGTTATGCATTGTATATTTTCCCATATATAGAAAACTCTTTCACTCTTGCTCTCTTTCTCTTTCACTTATAAGAAGATAAGAGATGTAATAGTATAACATAAAGAGAACTGAACTGGTTGCTGAGAGGCCTGATTTCTTGTCCTTATTACCATTAATTTGCCAAAGGCAAATCACTTCTCTTTTCTGATTTTGATTTTCTCCTCTGTAAAATTACAAAGTTGACCTAGATCACAGGTTATTAACCTGGAGTCTGTGAACAGGTTTAAAAATATTTTGGTAATTGTATTTTAATAGAGTTGATTTCCTGTGTAATCTGACAACTTTTACTTTATGCATTTAGAAATATTATTTTGAGAAGGGTTCCCCAGGTTTAATCAAACTGTCCAAGGGATTCCATGACACAAAAAAATGTTAAGAACCTCTAGATTCTGGATAATCTTTTTTTTTTTTTTAAACCATTACCTTTCATCTTGGATTCAATACTTTGTATTGGTTCCAAGACAGAAGAATAGTAAGGATTAGGCAATGGGGATTAAATGACTTGCCTCACACAGCTAGGAAGTATCTGAGGCCAGATTTGAACCTAGGATCTCCCTCTCTTGACCTGGCTCTCAAACTACTGAGTCACCTAGCTGCTTGATTCTAGATCATCTTAAAGATCCTTTTCCTATTAAAAATGTTGTGGTTCTATGAAAGTAAAGATGACCACATTCCTCCTTTTATACTCTCTTTTATAGGTTCTTTCTGTTGTTTCTAATTCCTGTCAGAGTTTTCCATTCCCTAGGGGTTCTTAAGATATAGCCTTTTGAAATCCTTTCTTTTTCAGCAGTTTTTACTTATCTTCTTGAAGCTTGAGACAAAACTAATATACAACATGAGTGGAGTGGAATGAAAGGAAGGAAGGAATTCTCCTTTTCTAACCCCTCATGCCACATCACACAATTGGCTCTGTGTTTTGTGAAGAGCCTTAACCTTTTATAAAGCTAAAGGTATTACTTCCTGACAGTCATGTTTGACAGGACAATAGTCCAAGACAGAAAAGTAAGTGACCTATGGATATAATTTTGAAATCCTATGTCTGAGAGTGTGGAACAGAAAGAAGAGAGCATGTATTCTGAAATCATAAGACATTTCATCATGGCACACACCTGAGAAAACAGACTGGGGACTGATGAGAAAACAGAGGTCTTTCTGACAATGATTCAGTTTCCCCAGGAGTTGCAGTGTTTTAAGATGAAATAATTTTCTCCCTTTTTCCATCCTTCCTCCAACTTGCTCCCAGAATCTGGCAGTGACTAAGAGTTGGTGAGTCAGACCGGCTTGGAATGATGACACAAAACTGAATTATAACAAAAACTGGAATTACTGGTACATATTTTTGATAAACAACTGTTGTTGCCTGTATACAGACTTGACCTTTTATTGTACCTGTGGAAGCTAAAAGAGGAGAAATTAACCTGTTCTGATTGCTTCCTCATTTTATGAAGTTTCTTTAAGGACTGTTAAATTTGGGGTTTCAGGTTTATATTACCTACCTCCTAGGGCTGTTTCAAGTCAATTCAATAAACACTTATTTTTGTTCAATTGTTTTTGACTCTTCATGACCTTAATTGGGATTTTCTTGGCAATATTGGAGTGGTTTGCCATTTCTTTCTTCAGCTCATTTCATGGATAAGGAACCTGAGCTAAACAGACTTAGATGACTTGCTCAGGGTCATATAGCTGGTGAGAGTCTAAGGTTGGATTTAAACTCAGACCTTATTGGCTTCAGACCCAGTGGTCTATTTACTGTGCTATGTAACTGTCCAAGAAGGCTCAAAACACTATTCTAGAGGGGCTACAAAGAAAGAAAACAAAATAAAAAATAAGAGTCCCTTTTCACAAGGACTTTATATTCTGCAGGAGAGTGTTGGGTACTGTTTTATAAACCTTAAAGTACCATAGAAAAATAAATTATCATTACTCTTCCTAGGGCCAGGTCTTTATTATCTCTTACCTGTACTATTGTAATACTTTTCCAATGTGTTTCTCCATCTTGGTTTCTTTCCCCTACAATCTTTGATATCTCTCACTACGAGATCAGTCTTCAAGATGCATGAGTTAGATCATGTCATTTCCCTTCTTTAAAGACCTTCATTGGTTTCCCAGAGTCTATTTATTATTTTTTCCAGTTAGTAGAATTTTATTATCTCTCCCTTTCACTCTTCCTACTCCTATTAGAAAAAGAACAAACAAAAAAACCACCTCCTAACAAGTATGTATGGTCAAGTAAAATCAATTCCTGCATTGACTGTGTCCAAAATATGTTTTTCTGTCTTGACTACATCATCTCTCTGGAGCCAAGTAGGCAGTAGGATTTCTCATTTGTCCTACTGAATTGTGCTCTCAGTGCTTTTTTTTAAATATATTTTTTTGAATACCAAGATTAAACTTCTTGCCACTAAGCGTTCTCCAAGATCTGGCACGGTCTTATCTTTCTAGGCACTGACTCCTTTTCATTCAATGACAAGTCAACAAGCACTTATTAAATACCTACTATGTTCAAGGCATTGTGCTAGGTACTGAGGATATCAAGACAGATTCTCAAACCCAGGGTGGTCTGTCAACTCTGGGAGGTCTCTCAAATCTTTTCAGAAAGTTCATGTCAAAAATTTTTCATAATAATTCTAAAAGGTTATTTGCCAATTAAATACTCTTCCCTTTTCCAAATACATATTTCTCTGAGGCTAGATAATCTTCATTTATTTCAACTGGAACAACATATCATAACAGAATAAATGTAGAAGCAGATATGAGAATCTAGCTCTCTTCTATTAAGGCAAACATTAAAGAGATTTGGGGGTAGCTAGGTGGTACAATGGATAGAGTGCTTGTCCTGGAATCAAGAAGACTAATCTTCCTGAGTTCAAATCTGGCCTCAGACACTTAATATCTATGTGATCCTGGGCAAGTCATTTAACCCTGTTTGCCTCAGTTTTTCCTCATCTGTAAAATGAACTGGAGAATGAAATGGCAAACCACTCCAGTATCTTTGCAAAGAAAACCCCAAATGGGGTCATTGAGTGATGGACATGACTGAACAACTAAGGAGATTTGCAAAGATGTAAAAGAAAGTCACTCTTCTCACTGATTTTTTTACTATTGTTTTTCTGAAAAACATAGCTATTTTCCATAAAAATATGTTATTTATGTTAACCTTTGGTAGATTTTTTAGTATTACCTTAAAATGAATGAATAAACAAGTAGTTAAAAATGTATCCATTTCAACCTCTTATGTAGCAAATGTATAACTCATATAAACAGCAGCTCTTGGAGGTCCTCAATAATTGTTAAGAGTATAAAGGGCTCTGGAGACCAAAAATTTGACTACTGCCTTAGCCAAGGTTGTCTAGTTCTGACTTCTGAATCCACCTGGCCTAAATTGTTCTTGTTCATATAATTCCTGTAATATCATTTTCTGAGAAGAAAATGGAGAGCAAGTTGAGTGACAACCAACAGTTTAAAAGTCGGAACCTTACCCAGACGCCATGAGCCAAGGGGCAAGAGACAGTTGCTGCCAATACTATAAAAAGGCATGAGCTGAGACAGTCTCTCAGTTGTGAGACAGGGACCCCGGGTGGCTGGGTGGGTAGGCCAAGCAACCTGCTCTAATTACTTGTATCCTGCTTAATTGATCACCACATTACCAACTACTGAATAGAGCTGTGAGATAGATACCAACATCATCAACCCTCAGGTCACTGGTCAGGGCCAAGGTGCCCGGCTTGACCAGAGCCAGAGAGGGAGAGGCATCTCTCCAGCCAACTAGCATAACCTAATTATCGATCGATTGTCCATCTCTTATCTTCCATAGTTTAGCATAGATTCCCAACACCTCATTCCTTAACCTTGCTCCTTCCCCTGAGTTATTATAATTAAATTCTTAAAGCTCATTTAGGTGAAGGCTGATTTTATCCTAAAGATCAGTATAATTTTCTGCCATCTAGGGGAAGGGAGTACTTTAGCTAAGTCGCAGTCAACCGTGTTATCCATTCATCACCAACATCTATCCATTTATCATTAATATCTATCTAATCAACCCTAACATTTATCTATCAATTCAACCCCAGAACAAGCAGCCAGAGAAACTGTGTGATTCTATTCACAGCTTCTCATTGGATCACTTAGTTCTGGGCATTGTAGGTGGAAACTGGTTCTCAGCTGAGCTACCAATATTTGGGGACCTTGTGTTCACTACCTCAACTTAAGTGTTCACTTGGGCTTCCCATCCTTACTCAGCTTAGGTCTTTATACTATGTGAGGACCCTGGGCCATCTCTCTATCAGGCCCAATCCTGAAGCACCATACCACCCATGACATTCTTGATTTCTGTGACCATCAAAACACTATCCGTTCTTTATCTTCGAGGCCCAAGCCAAATGCTACCTGTTCTGTAGAGCCTATCTGGCTTTATCCACTCAGACCCAGAAGTGATTCATTCCTGTAAACTCTTAGAATACTTTGTTTGGCCATGTCTTATGAGCTTCCACACTTTGGCTTTATATTGTAGTTATTTGTATATATATCTTAAGCCCTCTTCTACCCTTGGTTGAAAGCTCTTGTCTTTATCGCTACATCCCTTTTAACAGCAAGCACAATGTTTTACCCATAGTCAAAAAGTTATCTATCTAATAGAAATGAGTTGAAGATTTGATCCATGTATTCACTTGCTTCCTTATAGTATCTAACATTCTACACACTTAAAATGTTTGTTCATTTGTCTCTTGTTCCCCACAATGATCTTTCTTTTTCTTCTTTCAGTTCTTAAGAGATTAACCTTCCAAAATTAGCGGTAGATTTAGCAGTTGGTTTATTAATGGTTGCTTTTAGTGGAAAATATTTTGGACCTATACAGCCTAGGGTTCAAATCTTTCCTTTCATTTGTATTAGCTATGTAAAATTCAATCAACAATTTATTAAGTATCTAATATATTTTGCAGCTTTTCTAGGTATGAGGGATACAAATATTAAAATGAAACATCCCCTGCCCTTAAGGAACCTTTACAAATTCTACGGAGGGAGATAGCAAGGTAAATTCATGGGAGGAAGGCATTAGCCCCTAAGGAGATACAGAAAGACTTTTTAAAAAGGTGGCGCTAGAGCAAAGAATGGTAAGTCATTTACGTTCTCTATACTTCAGTTTTTCTCTCTGTAAAATATGCTATAAAAGAACTATATAAATGTTGGCTACAGGCTGTGATAAAGTAAAGGCCAAAGCATTCAGTGAGGAGAGAGACTCCAAAGCTTTATCTTTCCCTCAAGAGCCATGAAGCCAAGAGCATATACTGTTGCTTCTTTCCTTGTTATATCTTTTTTTTCCACTTTTTAAATGAAGCGGATTGGAGATAATTATGACTAACTTTATGTATTTCAAAATGTCAGGAGAGTGAGCTTACAGAAATGTGGAAACTGGAATCCATGCCATGATTTGCCATGAATCCTCAGCGACATGCTTAGCTTGGTCCAGTGGAGATGTAGTCTTATCCATCCATCCATAAGTCATGCCACATTTTGAAGTGAACTTGGAAGGGTGAATGTTATATAGAAAATAGCGTTAAGTTGCCCTGTTCTCCCCAGGAAACAAGGTGACCTAGCGGAGAGTATATTCCCAAGCATTGGGGAAAATATTTGTAGTTCTATTCTTTCTTTATCTTTGGAATAAATGTATTTGTCTCTTTGTAAAAGCTATTGATCTTGGCTAAAAGGAACTCTGGGCTAATCAGTAGTAGTTAACAGTGGGGAGGGGGAATACACCCAAATTGGCTCAAATCATAGCATTAGAAAAAGGCACTCTCAAACTCTTAGGGGTACCTAAGACTACTGGAAGGTTAGATAGAGCCTTCCCAGCTCTGAAAGAGTGAGTACTGGATATAGCTAGAGTTATAGAATTATTTTTTCTATAATAATATAAAAATATTACAAGTAAATAATATAGAATATTCTTTTTTATATATAGAATTATCAGAGTTAAAGAATTATTTTTAGTGCTCCCACTAAAAAAACTTTGTATGAAAACATCTAAAATGGAAGCTTCACAGATGCTATGAGTCTGTAATCACTTTCTGAAAGTAAAAATGCAAAATTGTGCTTTAGTTACAAAAAGGCAAAAGAGAATGGAATGATATTGTGATTATGTTGACCTAACACACACACACACACACACACACACACACACACACACACACACACACACACACACACACGTGCTTTCTGCTACTAAATTGTACTGTTTTAAGAATTATTTGTCTATGGATAACTTAGGTCATCGAGCCATGAATTTCCATTTTCACTCCCCAGTCATACTAGGGAAGTGTGATAGTAACATCTGCAGAGGGACCCTAATGACTGCCCAGCCCAGAGGCACAAATGAGAAGAGATTTCTTTAAAGCTGAAATTAGTTCATTGTTGATTTCATTGATTTTCACCACTAGAGGTTATCTGAAGAATCCCTTCCATTCATAGGAAGAACTCTACCAAAAGCATGCTAGAGAATATGGTATTCACTTTGGATACATGGTTACTCAAATGGTAATGTCTGATATATTTTAAGCAGAAAAACAAATCCTTTGCCCCAGTATGCTGTTTATCACTAAGAATCCTGGACTTGGAGGTTTAGGTTTTAAGCATGGCTCTGTAACTGACTCATTGTTAGACTAAAGTCACCTGTTTGAGCCTTGGTTTTATTAGAATCCAGATTTAGAGCTGGAGGAACTTTAGAGTTTATCAAGTACAACTCCTACATTTTAAAGATGGGAAAACTGAGGTTGGGAGGGGTAGTTCCCTTCAGATGCTGGTGCCTTGTCTTCTGAGATGACCTTCAGTCTATTCTATATCTGTGTCTACCTAGTCTTGTACATGCTATGTCCCATCCCCAACCCCCCTTAGAATGTAAACTTCCTGAGGGCAGGGATTGTTTTACTGCTGCTGCTGCCTTTCTTTGTAATCTCAACTCTCAGGCCAGGGTCTAATATATAGCAATTACTTAATAAATGCTTGTTGGTTGGTTGATGATTGTTCAAAGTAATAATTTAGTTAATATCTAAGGTATTATTAGAATCAAACTTTCCTGATCCCAAGTCCATTGTTCTATATCCACTGAGACACTTTGCTACCTTTTAATCTGTAAAACCTGGGATTTAGGCTAAATGATCTCTGGATTGCTTTCTAGTTCTGACACTATATGATCCTAGAAGAAAGAATAACCACTGTCACTTGTAAATAATTTTTTCCTTTGCAAAGATATTTTATTTTATCAATTATATGTAATAACAAATTGCCACATAAGTTTTCTGAAGTTATATTATTCAAATTATCTCCCTTCCTTCATCCCTCCCCCTCCTGGAGCTAGCAAGCAATTAGATCTGGTCTGTACATGTATTATCATGCAAAACTTATTTCTATATTGCTCATTTTTGTAAGAGAATAATCATATAAAACCAAAACCCCAAAATAAAAATCCAAATAAACTACAATAAAAATAGTATACTTTTGCAGGAAGCCATCAAAGCCGTGACATTTAGCACAGCTCGTCACCAGCTCTGACAAGCCAGCACAGCAGGTTGTCAGGAAGTTGGAAATTCCACACTCAGTTTACCCTATGTGATTCTTTTTACAGTGACATTCACTTCCATTGAAACTATTGCAATCAGTATCCTTATTCAGCCCCAAGGAGACACAGAAAAACAATACAGGTTCATGGCAAGAATAACCACAGTCACAGACCACTCAATATCCCAAAATAAACCCCCACAATACAGAAACTTCCCCTAGAAGTCATTTCACAACAAACCAGCATGTAGTGAGTTAATGTTAAAATTTTAAATCTCTAACTCAGACTCCCATATACAGGTGCTTACAAGAACAGGTCAGAACAGTCTCCAAGTTCTCCCCCCCCCCCCCACTTTCCAGATCTGGTTTGGTACAGTAATTTAATATAAAAGAACAATGAATGAAATATGAAGAAATTGTCTCCCATGAAAAGGCCTGTACGTTCTCACCACTGTAGCCCAAGAGATATGTCAAACACACCTAACACATTGTCTCCAAAGATAAGATGTATGGTGGGAATGGAATTCATGCCAACATTGATGTAATCTTGAGAAAAATGATATAAAAATTAAAATCAGCAGATGGCACTTCAGATCAGCCACTGCAAACCTACTGGGTCTCTGGCTCTTCTCACTCCGTTTTTTTGCTCAATGGTCCCACCCCCAAAGGGAACTGGACTGCTGGTAATCCGCCTTTGGCCCCCCAGCAGAGTGGCGCCTGAACAGGGACTCTTGGAGAGGCTAGACCCCCCAAATCCCCAAAGAAAAACTGAGTGTGGAATTTCCATCCTCCTGACAACCTGCTGTGCTGGCTTGTCAGAGCTGGTGGCGAGCTGTGCTAAACGTCACAGCTTTGATGGCTTCCTGCACAATTTGATCTGTATTTCTACTCCAACTATTCTTTCTCTGGTAGTGAATAGCATTCTTTGTCAGGAGCCCCTCAGAATTGTCCTGGATCATCGTATTGCTGAGAGTAGCTAAGTCTTTTACAATTGATAATTCTTCAATATTGCATCGCTATTACTGTGTATAACATTCTCCTGGTTCTGCTTATTTCACTCTGCATCAGTTCATGTAGGTCTTTCCAGCTCTTTCTGAAACCATCCTGTTGATTATTAAGTACAGCATAATAATATAGCTGTCCCTCTCTATTTCATCGTTCACTTATTGTACCTTCACTGTATGATGGGTTTAAAAAAACAACAACTAATTCTGTATCGTGGAGTTTTCACTAAATTGCAGAATTTTGCGGATGAATACCTTACTGTGTACAATGGAAATGCAGCACACCACTACCACTTGTGCAAGTTTGTGAGCTTGTACACACACACTATTGGCTGATGGAATGAAATGTGACCAACCATAGCACTGTGTTTTGTATCCTGGGTGCTGATTGGCTCAGTGACTGTAGCATTGGTCTGCTTGCTCTCTCTAATTGTACCCATATATTCAGCATCTTTCCTTATCCACTTTACATCAGTGTCTGATCACTGCATGTAGTGTTGCTCTGTGGTGGTGTGTTTTTGTAAAGTTTTCATAAAAGTCTGAATTTATTTCAAGCCCTATGCCATTTAAACATTCTATGCCTTCTAAGGCTTCTGGCAGTGAACCCAAGCACCAGAGGAAGATGCTTACCATCAAAGAATAATAAAATAAATATAATGCCTCTACTTTGTGGATTTTCACCTATTGCAGGGGTCTCTGGAATGTAACTTCTGTAATAGATGAGGGATCACTATATTCCATATATACCATAATTTGTTTAGCTATGATTTTTTTGTAAATAGTCATTTATAGAGCTTAACCTATTTCTGATAAATTATTTATTACTCATTGTGTTCTCCCAAAATCTTTTCCCTTCATGAAATATTCCTGGATGGAGAATATGAAATTCCATCTCACTCCTGAATCAATTTGCATGACCAATTCCCTAGTCTGAGCAAAAATATGAGTAATCTCATTAACGCTACTTCTGGCTTTCATTCCAATCATTTGAGAAATATTTTTAGAGTGATCTCTAAAATGTGTGTAAAGGGGCACCTAGATGGCTCACTGGAGAGAGAGCCAGCTCTAGAGATGGGAGATCCAAGGTTCAAATTTGGTTTCAAACACTTCCTAGCTATGTGACCCTGGGCAAGTCACTTAACCCAATTGCCTAGCCCTTACTTCTCTTCTGCCTTAGAACTAATTAATACTTAGTATGGATTCTAAGACAGAAGGTAAGGGTTTAAAAAAATAAAGAAATAAAATGCATGTAAAGATGTCAGATGTATGAATAATCCTCATGTTTTAGTTTAGGGTATATAGCTTTGACCCACTCTTATACTACACATTTTGGATTCTAGGACTGAAGGACTCCCTACAGATTATCTAGTACAAGTCCCTCTATTTTATAGAAGAGGAAACTGAGCTTCCAAAAGAGGGAGTGACTTGCCCTAGGTCTCAGACAGAGCCTGTTAGTGGCCCGTGGTGGAACTTGAAATCCTCTTGCCTATTGTTGTTGTTGTTGTTGTTTTTTCCATTAAATGTCTTTCCATAAATTGTCTTTTCAACTTCTTGCACTTTTTGAGGCAGAGGAGGACTCAAAACCAATTAGATTAACATAGAAGAAAATCATCATGTACCACTTCTTTTGGTCAACAAATACTTCATATTGTACTTATGAGCCATGAGAGGTTGGGCACATCTGTAAGATGGAGATAATAAAATTCAAGGGCATTGAAATGCTCAAATGAGTTGGGATCACCCACCAACTCCAACTCTTTGGTGAGATGGGCCACCGCAGAGATTTTTCATCTGCCCTACCATTCGGTCCAAAAGTCCTTTGGTCCTTGCCATGTCTTTTCTTACCATTACTCTCTAGAGTCCAACGGTTGGCAACCTTTTTGGCCACGAGAGCCATAAACGCCTGTGGAAGGAGGAGGATGGAGGCGGAAGGCGCTGGAATATGGAGTAGGGGCTGAAGGGCTCCCTGGGGCACATCCTGGGGCTCTGCCCCGACTGGTCGGTCAGGAGGTGGAGCCAGATATGGCTCAAGAGCCATATGTTGCTGACCCCTACTCTAGACCCTTGTGCATTGTAGTCTGATGTGTTGGTGTGTCCTAAGGAGCCCTGGGCCTTGCCATCCACCTGGATTCTGAGCCCTCAGAATTTCTGGGTCTTTTCCTTGCATAACTTCATTCTTTTATATATATTATTTCTCCTAATTAGAGTATAAATTCCTTGAGAGCAGAGATTATTTGTTTTTTTCTGTCCCTAGAAAATTTAGCATAGTGCTTAGCACTTAGTAAACATTTCATAAATGTTTTAAATTAGTTATTTGTTATATTACTTATTTCATAAAACTTGTTGTGAGGAAAGTACTTTGTAAACTTAAAATGCTAAAAGGAAGGTGAATTATTTTTATCATTGCTAATGCTAATGAAGGAGAAGGAAAAAAAGTTGAGTATAATTTATTTAACTAGCTGGGTACTCCTATTGGGAGGGTTGATTGATAATGGAGCTACCACTTTTCCAGAAATGAAAATTTCCATTTGTTTAGCACCCCTTCTCTAAAGTTTAGAAAATCCTTTCTCCTGACAATCCAGTGAGGTGAGTAGCACTAATATTACGATTCCCAGTTTCACTGAAGAGGAGAGTGGGGCTCCCAAGTAATTAATGCACTGCTACATAGCTGGGAAATCTGGGATCCAGGATTCACATACTTCTGACTTCAAGTCTGGACCTTTTCCACTATGCCTCACTGCTTTAAAATAAACAGCCCCCCAAAGTGAGATGCCTACTTTATTCAGAAACTTAACAGGGTTTTGCCCAGTGATAGATTTCTAGTTATGTTCCCATAATCAGTTGGCTGCCCCATCACAACAGTCTTTTGTCAGATTACAGCTGAGGTTTTAGGTTGTTTGGGGGCATTTTCAATATCAGTTTCAGAGACACCCACCACGTGCAAATTAATACAGGATTCCTTGTTTGGGCTATTCTTCATTGAAAAACCAAAACCTAACAAAAACTGCATTCACAGTGTCAGTGTCTAGGCTCAATTGTCAACCTTGCGTATGTCCAGCTGCGGTCCACATAAGCTGTGCCTACACCAATATTCTGAAGCGTTTCCCCCAACCCCCATTAATAAATGGGGTGTAAATGCCCGTTGATGGCATTGTGCTGAGTCCTGAAAGCTGTAACCATTCTGTGACTATTCCACATGGACCCATTCCTTAAAGAGATTTCATTCACTCCCTGATAGAAGCAGCTTTGTCAAGCTGGGTGCATTTTAATTTTCAGATTGCTCTCTGACTTCCTTTAAGTTTTGCAAGCTGTACATTTATTTTATTGTGTTCCTCCCTCCCTTTTCTTGATCATCACTTTGTCAGGCTATGAAGATTTACATTTAAATGTAGAAGTGGACTGTCCACAGAAGAGTCTTTGAGGCTATTAGCAATGAAGGATAATCAATTGGAAATGGTTCCCTGCAGGGCAATTTCCAAGCAAAGTCATCCCCAAAAACCAATTTTGCTGGCAGCTTTCTGAGATCATGAACATCACTATCCAATTAGAAGTTATATCCGCTGCTGATCTACATGATTTACAATGCAGGCAGCATTTAATATTGCTTACACAAATTGATGTGAGTGATAAATTCATCATATGCTGGAGGTTAAAAAAAATCAAGATTTTCCAATATTTTCCCTTCTTACACTAATAGCAGCTATGGGCTTAAGGAACTCAAGTAGCAAATTTTCATTATAAATACAATGAAGACAAGATCATCTTTCACTTTTGTTACTTATCGTTTGCTAAAATACTATATTAAGTACCACTTAGAATTTTGAAAATTTAGGGATGTGTAAGGCCTATCTTTCTTAAATATTTCTGTCCAGTAAGTTATTTGTGTCTAATTAAAAAATAACTAACACGACTAAACTTGTAATAGGAGTGTTGGGTCTTAATTTCCAATAGAGCTTTGGAATAATTTTAAAAAGATAAATCTTATTATGTTATCTTGTTTTTATTCAATGTAATAAAATTGAACTCTCTTTTCATGTGTAAAAATGTATGTTTCCTCAAAATATCATCCTGGCTTGTTTCTCCAGAAACGATAAGATGTTTTGTGATACTCTTTCTTATGATAAAAGGTTAGGAATGGAAAGCAAGCTGTAGAAGCAGACAGCTTGACTCAAACTTAGTGTCACACTAAGGCTGAGGAGGGAAAAAAATTGCAAAAATGAGGTTTGCTACTGCCAGGGCCATTGAACTAATTGAATAAGCTCCTATTTCACCCTGAAGTTATAATCCCCAAGGAATAACAAAGAAAACACATAAAGTCAATCAATTCAACACAGTTCTTACACACACACATTTGGAATGCTGGGGGGCTTGGGCAGTTTCTAAACTGTAACATTAAGGCAATTAAAAAATTTGCATTTTTAAATACTTTGGGGAAGTTAACAAAAGGGAAGACATAAAAATATCACAAAAGCCAGGTTGCACAAGGGAACAGGGCAATTGATCCTTCTTCCACTCCCACTCCCAACCCCTTGTGCAATTTAAAATAACAGTTATATTTTGATAGAATAAAAGGTTTGTAAAGAGTTTTACTAATTTCATCTATACTTGGCTTTTCCTTAAATGAATTATGGGCGCCACATTTAATAATGGGCCAGAGTGGCCAATCAAACCATTTTGTGTATAGAATCAAAGTATAGCCTGGTTGAACTAGGCAGAAATTATAGGGAATGGTTGTTATGTTTGTGGTTTTGATTTGCTTTAAACTATCTACTTGTTGCTGAAAACATGGTATCAGGGAAGAAGAGGACTAAGATTTCTCAAGATTTGCCAAATGAATTAGAGAATTTTAATTATAGACCAAAGAAATTCAGAAGATATTTGCAAAATATTTGCATAATATGGAAATAGGTCTTGATCAATGACACATGTAAAACCCAGTGGAATTGCTTGTTGGCTATGGGAAGGGTGTGGGAAGAGAGGAGGGAAAGAACATGAATCATGTAATCATATAAAAATATTCTAAATCAATTAATTAAATAAAAACTTAAAAATATGTTTGCACGGCCTCAGACACTTCCCAGTTGTGTGACCCTGGGCAAGTCACTTGACCCTCATTGCCCACCCTTACCAATCTTCCACCTATGAGACAATACACAGAAATTAAGGGTTAAAAAATATGTTTGCAAAAACAACTATTAACGTGTCTTCTAAAGTTAAACATAAATAAATCAGGGAATTATTTCAACTATCACACTCTTTGTCCTTAACATGTAGAATCTGGAATTAACAGTAGAAATCCAAAGCACAACCTGTAAAATGATAAGATCCCAAAGCTTTTAGGACAAGGATGGAAAGGAATCATTTTCTGCAAAGAGGATCACAGCCTTCTTGGTGGTCACTTAACCAGTGTCCACTGATTTTCATGAAGTTTGAGGCTCCTTATCTATGTTCTAAAGCAAACAAGTGGGATTCACAGTTTCAAAATTCTTCCATCAAACATTGCAAACTAGACCTTTTAGATTTTCTCTAACTTGACTGTCCATTGAAACAAAGAAATGCTATTTGCATATGTTTCAAAAGTCGGCCCTTCATTATATTTCTACTTATGAAAAAGAATGCTATTCACCTCTAGAGAAAGAACTGTTGGAGTAGAAATGCAGAAGAAAACATACAATTTTATCACTTGTTTATTTGGGTATATGATTTGGGGTTTTGGTCTTATAAGATTACGTCATTACAAAAATGAATAATATGGAAACGGGCATAATCTTATAAGACCAAAACCCGAAATCATATATCCAAATAAACAAGTGATAAATTGTGAGTTTTCGTGTGATAAATACATGCAGAACCCAGTGGAATTGCTTGTCACCTCCAGGAGAGGGGAGAGAAGACGGGAGGGAGACAACATGAATCATGTAACTTTGGAAAACCTATGTGTAGATTTGTAATTGGAATAAAATAAAGATTAAAAAAAAGTAGGCCCTTCATTGTATTTCTGAGGTGGGAAACGTCCCAGATTCTGTTAAACCTTTTTGTACAGCTACGGCTATAAGACTGGCAAAGTAGTGTTTCAGGTCACTTAATTTTAGACAATTGGTCAATTTTAGTGAACCAAAATGATGGGAGTGGGGGAAAGCCTTCATATTTTAGACATATGTGGCCAAGGTTCTTTGTGTTTCCACTATATAATTAGGAAACTCATTATTCAAACACTTCCTATGTTCATAATGCTACTGTCAGTAATTTTTCCAGAGATAAAAGATAGGTTTGTAATTAAATACCATGTTTCATAAGTCCTTCTGCATGTCTAGTGTCTAGAATAAAGGCTGAAAAAGAAATGGATATGTGGGAGAAAAAAGCTTTCCCTATGAAGCCTTTTAATTCACATTGATATCTGAGACATTATTTCCTTGAGGTTTCTGTAGAAAGCATTGTCTTATTATGCCAAAGGGTCAAATGGATAATTGATAGAGGGAAAACCAGTTGTGTTTAGACTCTCCCTTCAAAATCCAAATATGTGTAAATATGCTCAAAATGAGTTGCATATGGAGGGAATAAAGTTTTCTCAAATTTAAAAGGAATAATCTATCGAAATCTCCCAAAGGAAAAACATGGTTTTAATTACTACCTACCTCACTAGGTTTTGGTGAGGAAAGAACTTTGTAAGTTGTAAATTGCTACATAAATGTGAGCTATGACCGTGCTAGCCGATGACAATGATGACTGCGAATATCCAGATTTTAAAAAAATTTGCAACCTAAATTTCCTAGTGTATTAAAAAAGAAAAACATTTCTTGAGCAGCTCATCTGTTTAAAATTCATAGGGTCAGGGAGGAAGGGAAGGATAGGAATTTGGTCATAATGTATTTACAATCCTTTTTAGTTACTCCCACATGCAGTTGAATCCTGTAATGAAGTGCAAAACCTGCACCTGGGATGAGTTGAATACCAATCAGAAAGCTATTTGTGGCCTTTCAGGAAAAATATTCTTTAAAAGAGAGGACTGGTTTTCATGACTCCAGGTAAAATCATTTGATAATTTTACATTGTGTGTGTGTGGTTTTTTAATATCTCAAATCAATTCCCCTTTGGCTGGGAAATAATTGGGCTGAGCAACTTGGTCCTAAAAGGGAGATTCACAGGTTAGATTAAAAAAACAATCCTTTACCTTCTGTCTTAGAATCAACCCTGTGTATTATTTCCAAGGCAAAGGTGATGGGGGTGAAATGACTTGCCCAGGGTCACACAGCTAGGAAGTGTCTGAACCAAGATTTGAATACAGGACCTCCTGTCTATAGGCCTGGCTCTCAATCCACTGAGCTAACCAACTGGCCCCATTTGGGGTTTTCTTGGCAAAGATAGTGGGCCAGTTTGCCGTTTTCTTCTCCAGTTTTTCTTACAGATGAGGAAACTGAGGTAAACAGGGTTAAGTTGCTTGCCCAGGGTCACGAAGCTAGTAAGTGTATGAGGTTGGATTTGAACTCAGGAAGAGGAGTCTTCCTGACTCCAGGCATAGTGCTCTCTCTATCCATTGTGCCCCTGAAATGGAAGGACATATATAAAACACTTTGCAAACTTTAAGTGCTATTTAAATAGGAGTTGATTATTATGTCTGGAATTTTTCATTTGAGTTAATTTGAAGAGAGACAGGTTGGTCCTCCAATGCCTTATATCTCACTACTTCTAAGAGCCAAACTGGACTACTAGTCATTGCATGACTAGGACTTGTTTTTATCTTTCTGCCTTCAAGACTTTTGCCCGTAGAATGCCCATTGCCTGGAGTGTTGGAGGTATCCACCTAAATTCACAATCTGGTTTTGGTGGTACATTCCTGTTATCCCTGCTACCAGGGAGAACAAAGCTGGTGGATTTCTTGAGTTCTGAACTGCAGTGGGCTAAGCCCAGAACCACGTTCCTACTGAGTGTGGGATCAGTCTGATGATCTCCAGGGAGCAGGTGGTCACCAAGTTGCCTAAAGATAGGTGACTTTGGCAAGACAGAAAATACAATAGGTCAAAGCTGTCATAATGGTTAGCAGTGGGACTGGCTCATGAGTAGCTGCTGAACTTCTTACCTGGACATGATAGGAAGTCTTAGTCTTTAAAAAAATTAATTCAATAAACATTTATGAAGAGCCTCCTATCTGCTAGGCATTGTACGAAGTATGGAAGTATGGAAGATACAAAGGCAAAAATGAAAAACAGTATCTTTTCTCAAGAGGTTCACATCCTAAAAACATGCATAAATGTTTGTTGTTGATGTTGTCTCATAACATGTCATGATCATTTCTTTTTTTTTTTTTAAACCTTTACCTTCCGTCTTAGAATTAATACTGTGTATTGGCTCCAAGGCAGAAGAGCGGTAAGGGCTAGGCAATGGGGGTCAAGTGACTTGCTGAGGGTCACACAGCTGGGAAGTGTCTGAGGTCAGATTTGAACTTCCCATCTCTGAGCCTGGCTCTAGCCACTGAGTCAACCAGCTGCCCTCCATGATCATTTCTGCCTGCAGAAATTCTACCTATCCTTCCAGGTCTAGTTTAGGCTAACGACCACCTCTTCCATTAAGTTACTTCCAATCATCTCCAAGCAGAAATGATCTCTTTTTCCTTTGGGCACTTTCTCTGAACAATTTATTTGGTGTGCTCTGAGTCAATGCTTTATATTCTAATGATCTCTTTATGCCTTAGGATGATAGCTTGTTTCCTGTATTAGACTTTAAGTTTATTAATGCCAATGTATCATCCTTATTCATATCCCTCATTGCACATTTCACTAGATTCTTACTAGTTCAATTCAATTGATATTTATTGTGTTAAATGGGTATAGTGGACCTGGAGGAGATATAAAATTTAGGTAAGACAAGATATCTCCTTATGGACTTCACAGCCTAGTCATGGGAAAAGATGACAAACACAAATAAGTGTAATATACAATATTAGATGATCAATGTACCAGGGAGGTGCAGAACATCATATTCTATGTAGGATCTGAGGGAGATAGTCATTAAGAGTCACAAGAGGGGGCAGGTAGGTGATTCTATGGATAGAGTACTAGGCCTGGATCTGGGAAGATCTGGGTTCAAATCTGACTACAGATACTTCCTAGCTTTGTGACCCTGGGCAGGTTATTTAACCTCATTTGTCTGGCCCTTACTAGTCTTCTTCTTTGGAACCAATAAATAGTATTTATTCCAAGATGGAAGGTAAGGGTTTTTTTAAAAAAAGAGTCAGAAGGGATCAGGGAAAGTTTCTGTTTTTGAATTATGTTATAAATATTTAATGATGGAAAAAATGAATCAAACAGTCATCAAGCATGTATTATTGTTGTCCAGTCTTGTCCATCTCTTTGTGACCTGGTGGATCATACTGTCCATGGGATTTTCTTGGCAAAGATATTAGAATGGTTTGCCATTTCCTTTTCCAGGGGATTAAGGCAAACAGAAATTAAGTGACTTGCCCAGGATCACATAGCTAGCAAGTGTCTGAAGCCAGATTTGAACTTAGATCTTCTTGACTTTGGGCTTAGAGCTCTCTCCACTGAACCATCTAGCTGCCTGAAACATCTACTAGGCATGTACTATATATTAGGGACTGTGAACACTAAGTCTGCAATTTGCTGAAGACACTAAGAAAAAAGTTTGAGATGATCAAGAGGTAGTTGATGTTCTGTTGTTTAATTGTTTCAGTTGTATCTGACTCTTTGTGACCCCATTTGAGGTTTTCTTGGCAAAGACATTGGAGTGATTTGCCATTTTCTTCAACTCATTTTACAGATGAGGAAACAGAGGCAAACAGGATTAAGTGGCTTACCCAGGTTCACATGGTCAGGAAGTATCTAAGGCCAGATTTGACCTCAGGAAAATGAGTCTTTCTTATTCCAAGCTCAGTGCTCTAACCACTATACAACCTAGCAGCAATTGATGGTATAAGACTGGAATTCAGGAAAATGGTTAGGGCTGGATACATCAGTCTGAGAATTATCCTCATAGAGATGATAATTGAATCCACAGGCTTTAATGAGATCACTGAATGAGAGACTATAGAGGGAAAACAGGAGAAGATCAATGACAGAACCTTGGGGGAAATCCACAGTTAGTACATATGACCTGGAGAAAGATTCAGCAAAGGAGACTGAGAAGGAGTGGTTAAATAGGTATGAAAAGAACAGAGTGAGTGCCAGTGTTAAAAGTTCCATAGAAGTAAAAAAGGATGAAGATTGAGAAAAGGGCATTAGAATTGTCCATCAAGAGATCTTTGGTGACTTTGAAGAGAGTAGTTTCAGTTGAATGATGAGATTAGATGCCAGTTAGCAGGATAAAGAATAAGAAAAGAGGGAGTGGGAGGCATTAAGCACAGGCTTTATCAAAAGCTAGATATATTTATATGAATGATGCATCATATTAGATAGAGGGAATAACTGGATCAAATGAGAATTTTTTTTCAGGATGGGAGAGATATGAGCTCATTTATAGACAGAAAAAGCCAATAGATAAGGAGACATTGAAAATTAGAGTGAATAGGGATGGTAGAGGATAGAGTCTGTTGGAGAAATAGGATGCAATAGATGGAATTGAAAGTACATATAGAGAGGTTTGCCTTGTCAAGGAAAAGGGCTATTTTATCATGTGAGACAGTGGTAAGGGAAGAGTTAGTGGCAGAAGGCATCCAAATCATGTGAGATGAAGAGTAAAAAAGAAGCTAGAACTCTTGGTTTAGGACCTCAAATTTTTCTTTGAAGTATGAGATAAGACAATTAAGAAGAGAAGAGCAGAGTTATATGAGAGACTTGAGAAGGGATGAAAAAGTTTGGAATACCTGCTGTGGTGAGTGGGAATACAAATTGCTCAAGGAGGTATAAAAGGATTGCCTTGCTAAAGTGAGGGCCTATTGGAGAGCATGTAACAAATTTGTAGTGGAACTAGTGAACATAGTTTTGTGATTTCTCCAGCTCAGTTCAGTAGCACCTGAATAGGAAAGAAGATAGATTATGGGTGTAATCCTAGGTTGAGTTTGACAGGGTATGATTACTGATAGGCTAAGGGGAGAAGAGATTTGAATAAAAGGTGAAGAGTTAAACTGATTTATTAATGGATTGAGGTAGGGAAGGTAAGAGAGTATAACCAATTCAGTGGTGATGATCTAGGAACCTAAAGGGTGGAGAGGCTAGAATTCACTATGAAGGTAAAGGATTAGTGACTATAAGACAGAAAACTTGAATGATAAAATATAACGATCAGATAAAAGAATTTCAGATTTTGTGAACATGGAAGATGTGAAGAGCCTGCTCTTAGCTTGGTTGGGTCTCTGGAGGTAGGATGGCGTGGCGAAGAATGGAGTGAAAACGAGCCAGAGTGCAAGTCAAATTGCGGAGGCTGTTCCTTCTAGTGCCATCTGCTGATTTTCATTTTTATACCCTTTTTTCTTTATGATTTCATCTAGGTTTTTTTTCCCCATACTTTCAAAATCACATATTAACTTTTTTTACATCACAAGATTGACATTTACTAATTATCTTACTGTGGTTAAACAAAGAAGCAAGCTTGTCAAGAATTATTCATTATGGCCTAGCTTAGTTGGAACTTATTCTTTTCAGCCATCCGTAAGGAATGCTTAGCTAGGAACATCAGTTCCTAGCTAAGCATAATAGTTAATTATATTTTAGCTAATTATATCATGTATATAGTTACGTTATACTATTCATTCCCATCACAAATCAAGAAGATAGTTATGGTAGTTGATTACATCCAATAAGATACAATAATATCAATCTGGTCCAAATTTTGTTCCCATGCTGTTCTTTCTGCTATAGGGTTAATAAGAATGCAGTTCTGGTAGGACGATTCTGTGCTAATTTGTCATTGCCTTAATTTCCTTGTGTTTCACTGTTTCTTTGGTCTGTGGGAGTTTGGGAACAAACTCAGGCCAGGTATTTTCTTGCTGGGAACTTTAGAAAGTTGCATTAACTCACTAACTGCTGGTTTTTTGCTGGGCTGATTCTAGGGGAAATGTCTATACTCTGGGGGTTGTACAGGGGTTTATTTTGGAATAGTGGGTAGTCTATGGCTGTGATTGTTTTTGCCATGAACCTGTATTGTTTTTCTGTGTCTCCTTTGAGCCAGATAAGGATATTGATTGCAATAATTTCAATGCAAGTGAATGTCACTGTAAAAAGAATCATATGGGGTAAACTGAGTGTGGAATTTCCATCCTCCTGACAACCTGCCATGCTGGATTGTCAGAGCTTCTGAGTAGCCATGCTAAACCTCATAGCCTCAATGGCTTCCGGCAGGAAGAATATCTCTTGGCAATGGCAAGACCAAGGATATGACAATTTCTATGTGTAATGAAGTCATAGGATGGAGTGGGAGGTTGAGGACAATTTATTCCAATAATCATGAAGGTGGCTGAAACAGGCACTGTGGAGGGTCAGAGGTGTAGAGGGAGCATGGTCAGACATTGAAGATGCCATGGTCATCCACTGCATCCCAGGCCATCAATCTATGAGACCGAAGAAGGGAAGATAGAGTACTTGTAGGAATATCAATATATGTTTTGAAGTTCTCTAGTATGAGAGCAGGAATTGGGGTTGAGAAAAGACTGTGAGCCAGGCAGTGAAATCATTAAGGAAAGAAGATTGTCCTGGAGACTGGTAGATAACAGTTACCTGTATCTTAACTGGGAGATAAAGTTGAACTGAATGGATCTGAGAGGAGAGGTTACTACTGATAGTAGCAGATGGAGAGTCTGGAAGTAGCAATGGGGACCAAGGAAAGTTCTGACTCAGCCTAAGACCAGTTAGCAAGAAGAAGACCTTTCCAGCTAGATCTCTGAGGGATGAAGTGGGAGTGTCTTTCTAAATTCTATAAAACTAATGAGTCTCCACTGGTATCTTTCCTTCCAAGATTATAGTTGAAATTCATTAAAAAAATTCATTTAAAAAACTGTTTTAAGTAGCTTTTAGAAGGGAGTATTTTAAAAGGCAGTAGAGTTGGAATTAAACATCCTATCAAAAGTCTGTGATGCATTCTCTCACCATTATTAACAGAGTACAGAGGAAAGTAGGCTCAAGCTGAGAGCACACATGACAAAGGTGTAATTCATAGATCCTGGCTGCTTTCAGTCCTTCCCTCAAGAAGTTCCCCTTAGGCATGGTGTAGCTTCTTTGCTAGGTACTTCCAGGAGCTATACATCTATATTCAATTTTTCCTTGACTCCCAGTAAAAACAATACCTTCTTTTGACCTGGGTATGTGGCCATAATACAGGACACAGATGGTAAGCTGAGAAGTAACAAATCCTTCAGACCTTTCGAAGTTCATAAAATCCTCTTCCAGCCACAAGGTTGTAGAGGAGACCTAGGGAAGGCCTTTCCTTCCTCTCAACTGGCTCTCCTCATGCACTTGCTCCAGTCTCTGCAATAATGGCAATTTCTGTAATAATGCAATAATAATATACAATTCCTTTCAAGTCCTTAAGTTTTAATTATTTATCATTCTGTTTGACTTGTTTAGGTCTGAGTGAGACACATTGAGTTCTCCTAGCTTCAAATTTCCTAGCATAGTCCCTATCATTTTGTGTTCCTAAAAGTAACTGACAACATACAATTCAACTCAAAATTTTTTTTAAAAATTGAAATTATTTTATTTAATCTATTGTTTTTTATTTATGTATAAGCATCATTAACATTTATTTAGTAAAATACAACTCCATTGATGCATATGCCATTATAAAATTTGGGTTTTCTGGTTGTCTGGAATGGATCAATTCAATTTACATTAATCATTTGGCACTCAACCTTTGTGTACTGCACCTGCCTTCTGGAACAAATTAATAATGAGTACCAAGATACCACTGTAGTTGTTGTTTTTTTTAAAAATATATTCAGAGTTGAAAGACATTTACTTCTTGTGAGTTCCACTTAGGGATAGGAGATGTCAATTATACAAATATATTTTTTCACATAAAATTTTTTTCAAGTCCTTAAGTTTTAACTATTTATCATTTTGTTAGATTTGTTTAGGTCTGAGTGAGACACATTGAGTTCTCCCAGCTTCAAATTCCCTCTCATCTTAGTCCCTGTAATTCTGTGTTCTATAAGTAATTGAAAACATACAATTCAATTCAACAAACATTTCTCAAGATGCATTAATGTGCTGAGCACTGGGGATACAGAGAACAAAATAAAACAAACCCCGCTATAACATAGTTTATGTTCTACTGGGTTCAAGGGAAAGCATATATAAAAAAGAAATGTTTCCCATTATAATAATTATTATAATCTATAGCAGGGCAAGTTTTGGATATTACCCTTAGGGCACAGCCAAAGTTCCTTAGTCAGTCAGAATATGATTTCTGTGTAACATCACTCCAGTTTGAATAATTTTTTTTTGCCTTTAGTCTAAATGATTGAAACTAAAGCCTAAGATTGAGAGACTGATTGATATTTATTCTCACATTGTTAAACTATCAAGGCATTTTGTCATTTATGTTAAGTGGCAATGGATGATTTGGTGGATTTACTCAATTATGCCACTCTTGCAAATTGTTTGTCCTTCATTTAAAAGAGGACCAGTGATATCATGGGGTGATAACTTATGAATGAATTGGATTTATGTGAAGTAGTTTCGAACAAAGATGTCAGTCTCTCTCTTCCAAAGTCATAAAAATCTAGTGGCAAGAAAAAAGTCAAGACAACTTTTGATAGCCTGGGATACAGTGGATGATCTTGGCATCTTCAGTGTCTGACCACACTCAAAGCCCTCCATAGTGCCTGCTTCAGCCACTTGAACCATTCCTGGCTATTGGAATAAACTCTTCTCAGTCTCCCACTTCATCAGAGGAAGTCTTCACATACTTGGGGTAAATATTTCCCTAACTCAGTGATGGGTTTGAGGTCTGCTGGTTACCTCAACCTAGTTTAGCCCATCTACTGAGATCGTTTTACCAGTGTGGTCACTGGGCATGCTACAGTTTCTTGGAGCCACAGGTGAAAGTTAGGTGAAAGGTTAACAACAAAGGTGACTGAGTAGTCCTAAAAAGGGCTCAGCAAGCCCTCATACAAGACTGCCATCACAGTCCTTCCTGAATACCTTGTACATCCCCTCACTCACAAATGACAGTATAATCAATGCTATAAGAGGTGGCCAGGGATGCTGTGTCACTAGGAGGGAAGGAGGTCTCAATGAATGTGATAAGATGGAAAGAATGAGAAAGGAAAATGTTTAAGATGAAAGCAAATATGTCAATCACTGAGCAGGCAATCCAGAGAGTGTAGTGAAAAATGTAGGTAGATTTAGAGAGGGACGTTATGGAAGTAAGTTTGATTAAGGTGTAAGTAAGGGGGTAGGCAGTGGTGTGTGGAATATAGCTTGTACCACAATGGTTGGTGATTCAGAATCATTGGGATATGAAGATGAGGGGGAGAGTATGTGCTAATTATTGAGGAATGATTCCAGTTAGAGTGTCTAATGATGGAGAAAAATTGGTTGATTAGACTGTTCAAGTTCTCCCATGAAGGTCCAACTTTGATGAAGATGTGTTTTATGAAGCCTGCTTCAGATGGCAGGAACAGGTGAATACATGACCTGGGGGAATTTCAACAAGAGGCAGAAGCTATTCCAGTGGGATCTGAGGTGGCCATGATCCAGAACACTGGAGAAGAGCTTGGGGTGAAGACCAAGACTTCTGAGGCAGGTACTGATAAGATCAGACCTGACATAATACTCTCCGAAAAGACCTTGGAGCAAAAAGGCCAGAGGCAGGTTGCCTAGACCTTAGTCTGATGCCATATAGAATAAAATTTACGTTATATGAAACTTTGAAGGATATATCATTGTTTACTTATTTTGACATAGCTGCATAAGCCAAGTTAGGTGTACATCATGGAGAATCAATACTCAGTTCCCTTTTGAGTGTTTTTCTACTCATAAAGGGATAATAATGCAAATATGGTCTGACACATACATGTATGTATATTTATACATAAATATAACCATATATGTTCTTGATATTCAGTTGTGTCTGACTCTTCGTGACCCAATGGACCAAATTTTCTGTGGGGTTTTCTTGGCAAAGATACTAGAGAAGTTTGCCATTTCCTTCTCTAGGGGATTAATACAAATGGAGGTTAAGTGACTGGTCACATAGCCAGTAAGTGTCTGAGGTCAGATCTGAACTCAGGTCCTCCTAACTCCATGCCCGGTTCTCTATCCATTGAACCATCTAGCTGTATCCACTCATATAATTAATAGAAGCCACTGGAATGGGATTCTCTCCTTATTGGTGGTAATAAATGCCTTGTACCTACATGATGGGGGGCAAGGGGGAAGGCATGTTGGCGAAAGATGGAGAGAAGAGAGCTCTAATTTTTCCAGTCTCTTTAAATCTTTGAGTCTCTTTAACTCTGCATTTGCTTTGGCTATTTATGGCAGCCAGCTTGGAGAGAAAAGATGGACAATATCAATTCCACTTCCTTCTATAGGGAGGATGAAACTGTAGGGAAAAAACCTACATGATAAAAGCTGATAGTCTTCATCATGTCCCTGTTCCCCAGTTTGCTGCACTTTAGACTTTGAGGAACTTCTCCTCTGGTGAAATCTCCAGCTCTCTTTCTTGATTGAACTGAATTACCTTACTCTCAATGAGAGAACTCCTTCATTCTGTATTGTCTGAGATATATTCTTCTCTCTGTCTCTGATTTCTGTTTTGCTATTGACATGGATAAACAAAGGTCTTTGCTACTTACTCTGTATATTCATTGTGGAACTGGCATCCAGTAGGAAAAGTGTCAAGCCTTGGATATAAAGCTTGAATATTCCTTTCCTTAATAAATAGTTATAAAACAGCATGAACTGAAACCTCATATTCCCTAAATGAATAAAATTTAATGGGTTAGACAGATATATTCTAGCCTGCTATCCCTCTCTCTGAAGAGAACAGAGTGGTCCAGTTTCTTGTGCCAGCCTCTTGCTTCTTCTTGTGATAGGAGAAGGATCAGGGGAGAAGAAGGTAAAGATGTCTATTCTGCTTCCCTCTGAGCAACACCACCACATTACATGTGGATAGCCCTTGCTACATCCATCCATCCATCCATCCATCCATCCATCCATCCATCCATCTGTCCATCTGTCTGTTTATCTGTTATCTATAATTTATAAAGAATTTTGCATGTCATATCTCATTTAATTCTAACCATTATTCTCTGAGACAGATATTGATTATCTCCATTTTACAGATTACTGTGTCTCAGCAAGGTTAGGTAACTTGTTCATTGTTACATAGCTTAAAATTGCCTGAACCAGAATTCAAAATTCAGATATTCCAATAAATACTGTTAACCCAAACTGCTTCCTATAGGATGATATAACAGACTATTTTGTTTAACATACAGAGCTTAAGTTCTTTAAGGACTTAACCTCATAATACACACACACACACACACACACACACACACACACACACACACACACACACATATCTGAAACAAGAGAGTGCAAATGATTCCAAACTTTCACTTTCAATTTAGTATCTTTTTGTAGCATTCTTTTTAAACTTGGTAGTGTTGGCATTCCTTTCACCAAGCCATATCATAATCATTTTGGGCCTTCTATGTGTATGTGCTTAATAGTTTTCATTAAAAAATTTTTTTATGTTCAGGATTTAAGTAATTACTACCACCATTTGCCAACCCTATTCCCTCTCTTCAGCCCTTCAGTTCCTCCCTCCTTCTACTTTGCTTAGAGCTCTCCCTATGTGTCTTGCAACAACAGAAAGACAAACAGGTCAAACATCTAAGGAACTTATTCCCCAGTGTTTTATTGGTCATAGAGTTCTCTCTAAAGCCCAACATCCTGAAACGTCAAGTTTAATTTCCTTCCCTATGAATGCTTCATAGTTCTCTATTCCCCCTTTCCCAAATCTCATTAATTCAGACTCCTGAGCTGCATTTATTATTAGTTTAAATTTTAAATTTTAAAAATTACTAAGAATTTTATTTCTTTCCTTTTTACCCATCACTGCCCCAATGTCAAGTTGAAAAAAGTTGAAAAAAGTTGAAAAAAGAAATAAAGCAAAATCCTTTTAACAAATATGCATAATCAAACAAAACAAATTCCCATATTGGCCATAATGTATGGCTCATTCTTCATCCTCTATTCCCTGAAATCCTGGTTAGCCATGCAATGTACATAAATTTCTAAGTCTTTCAAAGTTTTTTATCATTACAATGCTATTATTGTATAAAATTTTCTCCTGATTCTGGTCACTTCATTTTGAATAAGTTTGTACCAGAGTTCTCAGGTTTAATTGAGCCCTTCCCTTTCATTATTTTTATAGTCATATACCATATATTCATATACCATATTGGAGGGTACCTTCTTAGTTTTCAGTTATTTGCTATTACAAAAAAGAGCCGCTATAAATATTTTGATATTTTGTTTTTATTTTGAACTTAAAAATTAGAAATGAGTATTTCTTTTTATAGAACAATAGAAAAAGAGATTTATATGAAAGTGAACCTCTATTTCATACCACTTGTTTTTTTAAAAAAATAAGATGTAATTTCATATCTTACTCTGAAAACTGCTTTGTTTATCTTTCTGTTCTTCCTCTTAAACTTTCTTCTTTATGTTTTAAAAAATGTTTCAGAGACCACTCTCATTAAAAACTGAAAGAAACAATATCTTATAACAAGTAATCATAGTTAAGCAAAACAAATTCAGACAGTGGGCTATGCCCAAAAATGTATGTGTTTTTTTTACATGCCATAAGTTCATCGCCTTTTTGTCCAAAGATGGGTAACACATTTTCCCATATGTTCCCTGGAGACATTGTTAGTCAATGCACTGATCAGAGTTCCTAATATTTCTTAGAGTTTCCAAGTGTTTTTTCTTGACAACATTGTTGTCTTTGTATAAATTCTTTTAGTTCTGCTTTAATTTACAATCACCAATACCTCAGAATTCTCTGAAACTGTATTTTTCATATTTTCTTCCAGCACAATAATTTTCTATTACATCTATTTCTTTAGCTATTTCTCTTTAGGTTCTAGTTCTTTACTTCCCCCTTTACTCTCCCTTTTGAGATGAGGAATTTTGTATTGCTTGTGGCTATTCCCTCCTTAGTGTTATATTCCCTTTTAAATTCCTCCAAGTCATTCCTTCTTGTTTTCCTGTGAATTTGATATAATTCTTCAACAAACACTGTGTATGTTCAACCTTCCATTCTCCATTTCAGATAAAAGTGAGATTCATCTGATAATCTCTCCCTTTATCTCCTACTCTTTGTATAGTCTTCTTTTCACACCCTAATTATGAGAAATAAAAAGTACCCATTTCCTCCTTTCTACCCTATTGTATCTCACCTTTTCCTCTTCCTTCTTTTTCTCACTTTTCAATCTCAGAACAAAATAAATCTTCCTCCCCACACCTGGTACCTCTTTTTTTCTTATTCATTTCCTTTAATACCTCCTGAAAAGGGTAAAGTTCTTATAGGACACTCATTTCTTATCCTCTTTATTAAAATGTTAGCACTACATCATGTTATAGTTCTTTCCCATTGCTCAAGTAACTATTTTTTCTCTGGATTCTTGTATCTGTGTTTCAAAGTTCCTGATAAGTTCTGGTCTTTTTTATCAGAATTACTTAAAAGTCATCTAGTTCATTAAACACCCACTTTTAATGCCTTCTATTTTCAGATTTTCTAGGTAAGTGATTGTTATTTATAAACCTCCCCCTTTTGCCTTTTGGAACTTATTTGGCTCTTATGCCATAATCTTTTCTTGTTTTTAATTTAGGGCAACTAGGTGACACAGTGGATAGAGTGCAGTCCTGGTGTCAGGAAAGCTCATCTTTTTGAGTTCAAATCCAACATTGGACACTTACTAGCTGTGTGATTCTGGCCAACTCATTTAACCTTGTTTGTCTTATTTACTCATCTGTAAAATGAGCTAAAGAAGGAAATGGTAAACAACTCCAGTATCTTTGCTAAGAAAACCCCAAATGGGGACAGAAAAAAGTCAGATATGACTAAAACAAGTGAACAAAAGCAACCAAAAAATGTTAGCTATAGCACAAATGAAAAAAAATTTGTTCAGCCATTCCCCAATTGATGGGCAGCCTCTCAACTTCCAATTCTTTGCCACCACAAAAAGAGCAGCTATAAATATTTTTATACAAATGGGTCCCTTTCCCCTTTTTTATGATCTCTTTGGGATGTAGACTTAGTAGTGGAATTTTTTTTTGTTTCCCCTTTGCCTATGCTCATTTCCATAATTTCCTTTTTTTTTTTTTTTAATTAGCTGCTCTAAACTTAACCAATGTGAATTACAACCCACATTTAAATGGAATTACTTGTTGATGGGGGATAATTGCAATCTCTTATCCCCATCATGAATGGGGGTTTGATGGATCATCTATACCTACCAGTATAGAATAGGCACATGCTAAGCCAGTTAGTATAACAGTAATATTTAAACGCTTCATAGACATGTTATTGCTCAATCTCTGGTGACCGAACACCATCTAAGAAGTTGAAATGCCTACAACTTAGGTAATATCTGGTTAGTATGCCAGAATTTTGGTTCATTATTGGAACTAACCAGACAAATTATTTCACCAACTAAGAATGGGCATACATTACAACCCACAGAAGTAAGAAAGAACTATCAATCTGTTAATCCTTTCTGTGTTTGGTCTGGATAAAGTTTCCCATGTTGCTAGCATTTTTTAGCACTGTATTAAATAGTAGTGTTGAAAACAGACATCTTTACTTTAATCTCTGATTTTTTTAAAAGAATTCTAGTTTACTCCTACTATATAATGCTAATTCTTGGTTTTAGATTAATTCTATTTCCTATATAAGGACAACAAGATGGTGCAGTGGGTATAGCACTTGGCATAGAGTTAGAACACTCATTTTCCTGAGTTCAAATCTTGCCTCAGACATTTACTTGCTGAGTGACCATGGGCAAGTCATTTAACCCTGTTTACCTCTGTTTCCTCATCTGTAAAATATGTTGGAGAAGGAAATGGCAGACCCCTTCAGTATCTTTGTTAAGAAAACTCCAAATGAGGTTGTGAAGAATTAGAAACAAATGAACAATGCAAAATTTACAATATCAAGGAAAGCTCCATCTATTCCTATGTGTTTTTAAAAGTTTTTTTTTCTGCATCTATTGATAAAATCATAATTTTTGTTGTTATTAGTATGACCTATTATGTTAATAATTTTCTTAATATTGAACTGGCTTTCTATTCCTGATACATATATAACCTTATCAATGTATAATGTTTTTGATATATTATTGTAACCTGGTCAATATATAATCTTTTTGATATGTTACTATAATCTGTTAATATTTTAAGTTTTTTTGAATCAATGTTCATTAGTGTTATTGGACTATAAATTCCTTTCAGTTTTTACTATGTCTGATTTGGGCATTAAGACTATATTTTTAATAGAAAAAATTTGGTAGGATCTATTACTTTGCTATTTTAATAGTTTGTATAATTTTGGAATTAATTTTTTGGAATGTTTGATATTTAATTTATAAATTCATCTGTACTATTTTTTTCTTTGAGAGTTCACTTATTTGAATTTTTTTCCTTTGGAGATGGAGTTGTTTAAAATCTCCATTTTTTCCTTTGTTAATTTGGATATTTTATATTTTTTGTAAATGATTTATTGGCTTTGTTATATTTATAGATGGCAATAGTTCTTAATAGTTTCTTTTATTATGTATTCATTTGTTGTAAATGTTCCTTTTTCATTTTTGATATTGATAGTTTATTTTTCATCTTTTAAAAATCACTTAAGCTAATGGTTAATATGTATTCTATTGTGTTTTTAAAAAACAGCTCTTAGATATATTAATTCAGTAATATATTTTCTTTCATTTTGTTAATCTCTTATTTTTCATAATTTTTATTTTGGTATTAAATTGGGGTTTAAAAATTATTTTCTGAGCTTTTTGTTTTATTTCTAGTTCACTGATCTTTTCTTTTGTCAATAAAAGTTTAGAATCAGAGATATAGACTTTCAGTTTTGTCATTTTCTTTCATGACATTATCTACTGTTTTTATTTTTGTTGTTTTTTTGACCCACCAGTTCTTCAATATTAAGTTTATAATCACCAATGATTTTTTTTTAAACCCTTACCTTCCGTCTTGGAATCAATACTGCGTATTGACTCCAAGACAGAAGAGTGATAAGAGCTAGACAATGGGGTCGCACAGTTAGGAAGTATCTGAGGCCAGATTTGAACCTAGGACCTTCTGTCTCTAGGTCTGTCTGGCTCTTAGTCCACTGAGCCACCCAGTTGCCCCCCAATGAATTTTTAAAAATGAGTTTTTGATTATATATATGTATATATATATTCCATTCTCCATTTCAGATAAAAGTGAGATTCATATCTACTTTGTTTCAGATTCTTAATTATCACAAAAAAAGTGCATAGAAACTTTCTTCTTATTAATGATTTCCTTGTGATATAAACTCAGTGATGGAGTCTCTGGTTCAAAGGATATGGGCATTTTAGTCACTAAATTTGTACAAGTATGAATTTTAAAAAATGTTTTTGTCCTTTCACAGTTCCATCAACAACATATTAGTAAGGTGCCTGTTATTACATAACTCCTCTGACATTGACTTGTTATTTTGAGGGTCATTTTTTCTTTTGTCAATTTGCAGGGTGTGAGGTGAAGTCTCAGGGTTGTTTTGATTTGTATTTCTTTTATTACTGGTGATATGGAACATTCTTTCATGTGGTTGTGAATACTTTGTAATTTTTCTTTTGAGAACTGTTTGTTTAAAGCTTTTGCCTGCTTATCATTTGGGGGATGGCTATTAGTTATATCTACTTATTACTTGCTTATATGTTTTAGATATCAAACCATTGTCAGAGAAATCTGATACAAATTGTTTTTTCTTATTTGACGGCTTCCCTTCTTATTTGAAGTATATTAATTATTTTGAGCAGAAGCTTCTCTGTTTCAAGTAATCAAACATATCTTCTGTAATTATGTCTATCTTTTTTGTTTGTTTGTTTAAGAATATATCTTTAACCCATAGCTGTGAAAGGCATATTATCTATTTCTCTTATAATTTTTTTAATAGTATGATCTTTAATATTACGGTCACGTATACATTTAGAATATGTTGTGGTGGAGTATGGTGTAATATGTTGATCTAATTCCAATTTCTGCCAGATTGCATTTCAATTTTCCAGCTGTTTTTTTAAAATTACGTAAGGAGTTTTTCCTAGGTAATTTATGTTTTTCTATTTTATTAAATGCTGGGTTAGTGAATTATATTTTTTCTGATTCTCTCTCATTCAATATATTCCATTGATCTATTTTTTGATTTTTTAAAAACAATTCCATATGATTTTTATGGCCACTACTGTCCAATATAATTTTAGATATGAAAGTATTGGTTTCCCTTCATCCCTTCCTTTTTTTGTCATTTCCCCTGACATTCCAGACATTTGTTTTTCCAGATGAATTTTATTGTTTAAAAAAAAAAATTTTTTTTTAAAACCCTTGTACTTCGGTGTATTGTCTCATAGGTGGAAGATTGGTAAGGGTGGGCAATGGGGGTCAAGTGACTTGCCCAGGGTCACACAGCTGGGAAGTGGCTGAGGCCAGGTTTGAACCTAGGACCTCCTGTCTCTAGGCCTGACTCTCACTCCACTGAGCTACCCAGCTGCCCCCCTATTATTATTTTTTAAATTCTATAAAGTATCCCCTTGTAATCTGATTGGTATACCACTAAAAGTATAAACAAATTGTGGGAGTATTTTCATTTTTATAATATTACTTCAACCCAGCCATGAGCACTGGATATTCCTCTAGTCCTTTAAGTTTTTTTTTTTTAATTTCTTAAAGGACTTATAATTGAATTTATATAAGTCTTTTATGTGCTTTGCTATGTTGATCTTCATACATTTTATGTATTCTGTGGTTATTTGGAATAGGATTTCCCTTTCTATCATTGTTTCTTAGATTTTGCTATAATTGTATAGAAATGCTGTTGATGTTCAAATATTTATTTTATGACCTTTAACTTTGTTGAAACTATGTTTCGATTAGTATCTTTGCTGATTCCCTAGTTTCCTTATTTATCCTTATTTATTTTTTGAATATTTGTTTTTGCTCTGTCTTATTGCAACTCCTACATTTTAAGATTTGCCTGATACATAGAACAACTTTTTTCCCATCCCCTTATGTTTATTTTGAACATATCTTAAATTTTAAAATGCATTTCTTGTAAGCAAACATATTGTGGGGTTTTAAAAAATCCAATATGTCACCTTTTTTCATTTTATTGGAATGTTTAATCCATTCACATTTAAATTTAGGATTTAGGATTATATCTTCCTCTGTCTTTAATATTGTTAAAAATTATTATCTTCCCTCAACTTCTGCCACAACACAGCATTATTTTTTCCTTCAGTTACTTTATCTTAATCTTTTTAAAGTTTGTCCTGTTCCCACTGACTTTCTTCCCTTCACTTTTCTTTTCTTCTTTATTATTTCATTCCCTTTGGATTTTTGCTTATTAGTGTTTTTTGTTTACCTACTTTTATCTGGTTATATGTCACTCCCTTCCACTTTTTTCTTTCTGTCAAGTAAATTCCTCTTTCTGTTTCCCCTTATTTAAGTGCTTTTTCATTAGTTTTTTTTTAGATTTCATTTTTTTTGCTTCCCTTCCCAAAATGATTTCTCTTACTGTTTTCATTATTTACTTATTCTTTGTGTTTACTCTCTGGCTTCAATCTCTGATTCATGATCCCTATAATTATCTGTTCTCTCTTTTTTTATCTGTATTTTTCATGCAATCAATACTTCCTGGGTAATCATTCTAGATTCTCCCTTCTAGGCAGTTTCTGCTGCCACCTCGTAGAGCTTGTCCTTTGGATTCCCTTTTTCCAGTGTCCCCCACTATGAGAACAATGGCAATCATTGCAAGTTTCAGAGAGGATAATGTCCTGTAGTTCGTCCCCACCTCCACCATATCTCTGGTTATGCAGCTTATTACTAATCTATAACCCTGTCCTGGTATCTTTTTCCCATTTGCCTCAAAATCTCCTCTGGGCCCATACTTTCTCGCTCCTCCAGGTGCTAGTCACCCTTTGGAATTTTAACTAACTGGTTATAAGGTAGTATGAGTAGACTTTTCAATCACCAAATCCTTCAGACATTTTCCAAAGATTCCCATTTCCCTTTGAGAGACCTCTCTTCACCCACAGGAACATTCATCAGTGGAACCCTCTCTGAACACTAAAGTAAGATCATCCTGTTCTCATTTTTCAATCCTTCCCTTTCCTCCTTGCCTACTCCCTTGTAGGCTTTCCTCTTTCTGAGACTATAGGAGCCACTTTCTCCTCATTCTTATTCTTTGATTTTACCTAGCCAATCATAAGTTTCTCTTTATTTCCCTTGTGACTCCCCTTACCCCACATACTCTCTCGTGTTGTAATATATTCTCATAAAACAAACAAACAAACAAACAAACAAACAAACAAAAAACAACCACTAAAAAGCAGTGTTTTGCCTTTAGGGAGGGTGTTGCCAGATTTTGTCCACAATGCGCCATGACATCCTCTTCATTGTTACCTCCATCAGTCTTTCACTTTTACTCCTTTTTCCTAGTGTGCCATTAGAAAGAAGGTTTTTTTTTTTTCCAGCCTCAGACACTTAGTGTGTGACTTTATTTTTTTTTTAGAAAAATTTTCCATGGTTACATGATTCATGTTTTTACTTTCCCCTTAACCCCCTTCATCACCCCCATATCCAATGCACATTTCCACTGGTTTTAACATGTGTCATCAATCAAGACATTTCCATATTATTGATAGTTAAGAAAGAAGTTTTTTAATGTTGTCATTGTTGCCATTACTGTCCTTGACTGTTGCATTTATTCAATCCTCCCACATTTCTGTTGTTTGAGTATTTGAGAAGCCAATAATTTCTTCAGTTTTGGTTTTCATTCTAGAAGTGTTTCAAACCCCTCTTTATTATTGAATACTCATTTTTTCCCCCTCCAAGTATGGTTAAGCTCAGATTTGTAGGGAGGCTCAATCTGGGCTGTACCCTGAGTCCATTTCTCTTCAGGACACATTCCATTCCTTCTCATGTTTTCTAGTGGGTACAGAATAATTGTGTTACTTAAAATTCCTTTCCTTTGTATTTTTAGGCCCCCCCCCATTGCTCAAAGAACTTTCTGTTTATGAATTTTGAATAGTTAAATTTATCCACTAAATGTCTTGGAGTTTGCAGCCTTCATTTTTTTTTTTCCTGGAGGTGATCTGTGAATTCTTTCAATGAGTGTTTCATTTACTATGTTCCAAAGTTCTGGGCAATTCTATTATTTTCTGTTCTGTGGCATTGAGGTTTTTTTTTTTTTTTTGGTCCCATTGTGTTTTTCTGAGAGATCTGTGATCCTAATGCTGTCTATGTATCCTGACTTTGAGAACAGAATGTTTTTGCTTACATATTGAACATCTCTCCCCTCCCCTCCCCTTCTCTTTTCTTTTCTTTCCTTTTCTTTCCTTTCCTTTCCTTTCCTTTCCTTTCCTTTCCTTTCCTTTCCTTTCCTTTCCTTTCCTTTCCTTTCCTTTCCTTT